>NW_010235451.1:0-28361 GCF_000690775.1 Eurypyga helias
GTAGTATATAATAATATATTCTAGTATATAATGATATTATTTTCCTTTGTAATAACCAAGGAAAAGGAAACATCAATATTGAACTTGAGAGAATTTTAGAATAATTTAAGTTGCAATGGACCTAATACCACTTCCCTTCTCATCTTAAGTGAACAAACTCAGTTCCCTCTCCCTCTTATATCATGTGCTCTATCCCCCCTAACCATCATGGTGAACCCTGACTCAACTTGCTCCAGGAGGTAAATACCTATCTCGTAGTGAGGAACCCAAAACAGGAGACCAAAACAGGAGCCCTGAACCCCCGATGCATCCAAACAGGAAGAGGCACTTCCTTCTACTTGGTGGCTACGCTCCTCCCGACCCAGCCCCAGATGCCTTTGGCCTTCTCTCGCACAAGTGCACACTACTAACTCTTGGTCAAATGCATATTCGCTTACTCAGAATGAGTAGACAGAGTTAAGTGGTATGATGCTGAAAGAAACATCTGTAATTTTTCCTAATTTTTAAGAAGAGTTATCAAGATTCAGTACCCTTGAAGGGTAATATTCAAGGAAAAATCACAAGCAAATGCAGAGGCAGAAAAGGAAGATGTACAAAAAGGGCCAGTTAAAACCTGCCATGAGAAAACTCAGTCCTAACAACATTCGCCTTGAGCTTGCCAAGGTCATAAAAAATAAGTACAGGACATGTTTACTTCATCTACCAAAAAGTTAGATGACCATAAACAAAAAAGCATAGAGATTCTTCTAGGAATTCTTACAATATTACATGTTCCATACACTTCTGTATCTGTTGTTCCCAACCTGTCTTTCCTGTTCAGACAGGCAAGTCAGACCAAAGCACAGCTTGGGCTTGTACATCTCTGGATGAATCTCACAAAATGGGTACAAATAAAATTGGGGACGGGGTATGTGTGTGTGTGTAAGAGAAACAAAAAGCTCTATAGTGGAACAGTGATGAAAGGTATCTTCTAACATTTCCAAATTATAATTTGGGATTCAATCAGTGTTTGTACCCAGCTCATTGGCTTCCTGTCATATTTGTTGTTGCTAATAGTTCAAAAAGCTCCTTCAACACCTGGTAAAACCACAAATATATATATACACACACACACACACTTCCACATAGACAAAAAGAATATCAACTAGAAGAAAGCCTTGTTTTCTCTATCTACTTGTTTGCTACCAGCTTACTATTTCACTGTTGGTTCAGATGGTACTAGAAAACCCAGGACTGCGTTTCAACTTCAGCATTACTGTAGGCGGGCAACGGGAGCTCTCTGTTCTGTATGAAATAAAGAACAGCCTCTAACGACTGTACAGCACAGTCTTGCTAATGCTCTGGCATAAGGTGTTTGTATTTTGTGGCAGTACCCAGAACTGTGCCAATTTCTTTATTCGCTTTCTTTCCCTGAAAAAAATAAATGAACCTGGAACACGTCTGTCTGTGTTCTCAGAGAAACATCTAGTCTTGAAATCAGAAATCTAATATAAAAAACAGATGATGAGGAGGAAGGACAACTGGATAATCTTATGTTGACATCCCTTTGGATAGCACAGCTTTGGTAGAAATTAAGGTATTTACAGCCCATAAAAGAGGATGCATACAGAGCACAGGGAGGCTGACCCTGTTTCTCAACCAGGTAGTATGTTCACGCATGACATAAGAAAGCCCTTTGCCAGGGATATCGCCAGTCTTTTAGAAACACAATTTACCCGACACATAAAACGTCCCAGTATTTTCTGATAAATAAGAATATTTTCACATCTCTGGAATAATGTCATTTCAGTATTTCACAAGCTGCTCACCCATATGTATGTAACAAGGATGTCTCCACTGCAGCCAGCATCTTACTGGGCCTCTCCCACATCTGCACGGCAGAAAGCCAACCTAGAACGCCAGCACTGGGTGCACACGTGGTGCGCAGTGTGTTGTACAGAGCGTTTACACAACCCAGACAAAAATATACCAGAATAGGAAGCGTGGGGGTGACAAACAAGCAAGGGGAAAGACATTAGGAGATGCAACATTTGGAAACCACTCGAATTTACTAGAATTTACAAATGCCCTACAAAACATAGAAACAAACCAATTTTTTTCTATTCTTTGACTTCACAAAATTTGAAGTCAATTACTTCATTCCAAAAGAAAGTGATGGCTCTATTTAGTAATCCAGTTCTTTTATATCCATAGCTCCTGAATGAAGGCATGATCAGCAGAAGGAGATCCATCTGCGTCACCCAAACCAAGTGTTTTACTTAGCTTAATTTTCCACCTAAACTTCAAGGCAGCCTCTTTTAAGGAGAAATTTAGAAGTCTAAATAACCTACAAAACACCTCAAAACTTCTCAAATGAGTGCAATCGTCCTTCTCTAGAAGGGAGAAGAGTTCAGATGTGCTGGGAGCCTTTAAAGCTGCTTTCCCAGCTGCATCAAAGACATTGCAATTCCTCCACTTCCTTATCAGACAGGCAACAACTGCCCAAGTCACAGGGTGCGCAGGGCACATGTAGGTAGTGCAAAGACGAGATGCATGGGAAGCAACAGTAAAACACAGTATGCATAAACTATGTGAATAACGGGGTACTGAATACCGTGTACACTTGGGCATTTTCTATCATTAGGGCTGTAACTATTAAACAATCTATGTTTCTGCGGACTGGTATACCACTAGCACAAAATAGATTTTGTGTGATGCCATCTTTAAGCACTAGGATTTTTATTAGTTGGAGCGTATTAAAGTAATGCTGAACATTTTAATATTCGGCCGTTTTCACTCAAATCTTAAGATTTTGTGTGATGCAATCTTCAAGCACTGGGATTTTTATTAGTTGGAGTGTATTTAAGTAATGCTAAACATTTTACTATTCGGCCGTTTTCACTCAAATCTTCAAAGAGGAATATTTAAATAAGGCAAATTAACTGTTAAGTGCAGGCTCAGGACTGAAGGCACGGACATTGCAGAGAGGAGAGTTAGATCAAGACAAAAAACCCTACATGCTTAGATGCAAGATGCTCAAAAATTATCAATTAAACAACAGTCTTTTAATTCTGAATGTTCTTGTAAGCATTTTTTCTCTGCAGAGCATGTAATGCTAGGGATGGCAGAGAAATGCATGCATTTATATTCTTAAAATGAACTTCCTCAGAACTTCGTAAATGTACTGCATAATGATTATAAGGTCTGCACACTGTTACATATGTGGTGTGTATCTGTCATTTATCTGCGGTGAGATTTCTGACATGAAGAGAAAGAAGGCCATTAAAAAGAAATTCATCTGGCTTACAAACAAAACACAGGGATGAGCAAGTAGTGATTAGTGACTGGTGAACAGGAAAAAAAACCCAAAAGGCTTAAGTCTGGAAATTATTATTTACATCATCAATCACGGTCCAGAAGAAGAAGGGGGAAAAAAGAAAAAAACCTGTACACAGAAGCAGGCAATTCATAGGGCAAATTAGGGCATATTATAGGCCAATGTGGTTCTCGGACGAATGCATGCTATTCTAATGGGAGCTTTAAAGGAATATGATAGGGGTAGAAATCAGCCCTTTATTAAGCCATTTGTAATGAACTAATGATGCAGCAATCACCATGTCATACAGACGTTTAAAAAACTAAAAGTTGCAAAGTATGGAATGAGACAGGAGATCCTACATGTTTTTTTGGGCTTTCCCCTCTCCTTCTTTTGGAATATCAATGACAATCTTCCTGTGAGGTGGGGAATTTACTTTCTAAGTGACCAGGAAATAGTCTAAAATGATGTTTTTCCTTGGTTTAGGACAGGATGAATGGAAGACCATTTGCAGCTTTGCAGGACAAAACACAAAATGAGAACAGCCCTGTCTTGTTTTCCTCCCCTACAACCAGACCAATCCCCTCGGTCTCTCCCATGAGAACTGTTCATTGTTTGAAAATTACATATAATTAATTCAGTCAGAAAGGAAGACAGGATAGGACCTGGAAATTATAGGACATTAAAGAATCAAAATTCTTTAGTCTCCATTGACTCTTGACATGGTGTCATCACATCTTTGTCAAGGGTCCCAACCGCGAAGCTATTAGGTATTTCCCAGTTTTGAGCACCTTTTTCTTTTGATCTTGCAGAAAATGCTGAATGAAAAGGACTTAAATTCAATTAGATTTTTAGCTTTTTCCATTGCAAAACACAAACCAAAAATATTTCACTGGAAATTCACCATCCATCTCTGTCCAGAACAGGAACTATGCTTCACTTGTAAAGATTTACACTAAGATTTTCTTTTCTTTCACTTTTCAGACTGTGCAGTTTCACTGTATTTAACCTGTTGATGCTTTGATTAACCCTTTCCAAATGTTGGTATCTTCTAGGACTCCAGCCAAATGAACACCATCAGTACATCTAGACCTGTCTTCTGTGTCTGGATAAGGACCGTGATTATATAACCTTAGATAAGGTATAAAACACAGCTTGAGAAAAACTACAGTAACATGAGAAGAAATTTCTGCTAAAACTCATGGTAGTGTGTAACGTGCCATCAAACAGCTTTGGATAAGGAACAGACCCTTTTCTTCTCTTTTTTTCCCTCTACAAACATGCAGCTTGAATTCTTTACACATAGCAAGGGTTTTCTAGCATTTTCATGTTATGGATCATAGAATAAGAATGTCTAGTAAAGTCTGTATCTTTCCTTAGATAACATAACCTTCATTGGGCACCTACTAAACCAGCTTTATACAAAAATTTTAAAAAAATTACTGTGATGTGTATAACGTCATTCTAATGCAACTTAGCATCTGGAAACATACTGTCTGACTGGGCGATTTCTCGGTAGTTATTGCAAATGCATGACCCTAAGGTCACAGTCAAAGTGGTTTAAGAGTATGTCCCACTTTTTAAACAAGAGGGGTCTTAAGGAATTAGTCATGTGTCTATTAAATAAAATGTGCAGTTCTGATGAGCAGAATGAGTGAAAAATAACCATGTCTGTCTTGAACACTACACTGATGATCTGTTCAGCAACAAATGTAAAGTGATATTTCATGTTTTGGTAATGGGAAGATAAGTAGATAATAATCAAGAAGATATGAAACTACAGGGAATCACAATTCCACATAATAGATGAATTCGCAGACTAAAACTGATCGTAAGAACGGTGTGTGCGTGTCTACACAGGAGAAATATGATTAAGGCCATTTGGCACTGGGTTTCTTCCTTCTTTTTAAAATAAGGAGTTGCATGCTGAGCCTTCCCACCAGCCCTCTACATTGATGTATGATGTTAGCCTTGAACTACGCTGTCCTCAACAGATGGTCATTGGGCTGAACCTCTGGCAACAGGAAAGGTTTGGGAGAATGGCAGTTTCAGCAACTTCTTTTCCTTGGGCAGGGCCAAGCTGCTATTTCCTTAGCTGTGTTCCAAAAAAATTGGGAGAGGAAAAGAGTTTTTATGAACTTAACTGCAGACGGGCCTTTCTCTTCACTCCCCTTTGCAAAATCCCCTTCATACCACCCTATTCTAGCTTTCATTACACAGCTGAGTGATGTCTTGGTTTCTGAAGGCATCTAAGGTAATACAATGTCACTGTACTGAAGACATAAGGCAATCAGTTTTAAAGACAGAAGGGATTAGATAACTTGTTAATAATTCAAAACACTAAGGTAAGTTACTGATGTGTTACTTATACTTCACATTTAAGGATCTGAAAACCATCTACAGCTAATTGTGTCATGCAACAGTTCCATGAAGCGGGCAGTGATGCACCACATTTTACATACGGGAAAGCTGAAGTCCTGTTAAGTCAAAACACAAATAGAAGATGTAGCATTGCGCCTTACTTCCTTGTTTTTAAGCCTCCAAGTAAATATTTGACTAATGTATGTTATGTTTTAAATTCCAGATGTAAGTTATAGATTTAAGGTTAAATCAATATCGTATCATTTTCATGAGTGATTCGGAACTATTTAGAAGGAAGTCTACTTGGCTCCACATCTGTTTTCCACACTAAATTGCCGTCTTCTGAAACCCACCTCCTATCACAGACAGACCTCTGATTTCTACAGGCATAGGTGATACAAAAAGGATTTCCTCACGACACTGGCAGAGAGTACTTCACAAGCTTCAGATCTGCAGTACGTTTGACACAGGAACTGTTTACAAAACAGCATCTCAAAACTTCAGCATCCTCATTTTCCTCCTGTCCAATGCACAGAACAGCTCAGGTGGGGCTGTGAGATGACCCTGTCCCTGTCTGTGAAAGTCATCACCAATAAAATGTGTGGCTCTGCTGAATTATGGTTAAAGCCAGAGGAAAACAGAGAAATAAGGAAATTATCAGAGTACCTCCTTGCCGAGCCTCCTTGCCAAATCAAACCCACAAAAACCCATGAGGAGCACCCCATTTTCAGCCTTGTTTCCTTAGTCAACTGTGCTGTCCCTCCAACTGTCCACTTGTAGATTAGATCTTCTTTGTAACTATGGGATCAGCCCACTGAATTCAGTCATATTTGTCAGTAACTGAGCTATATTCCTAAACAAATAGAAAACTGCATTAAAAAAGACACCCAAATCGGTGTTCCTATCAGAGAAAGAGAAATTTCCAGCCATTCTGAAAGGGAGGCAGCTAGAAAATTAGCCCTAATGAAGCAGGCTGGCAGTTGTACCCAAGACAGGCAAGGGGCATACAACAGAAATGATAGCACTGAGAGCATGTGGGAAGGAAAGGAAAAAGTAAGGAGGGAGGAGAAGATAAGAAATGGCTTCATTAGTTCTACTGGTCATGAAACAACTTGCTGGAGTTAGTGGCCTTGGCAATGTCCTGTTTAAATAATATCAAAGTTGAGTTCAAGGGCCCTAGGGGAAAAAGCTATTTGAGTCTGCAAGTACAGTGGAAAACTACTCTGTTATTATTCTGTGGTTTTATGCACGTGAAATTTGTTCTTTCAACAGTTCCATTAAAAAGTACTCATATTAAATACCAAAACTATGGCTAGGTTTAAATAACTTCACCTGAAAACCCCTGCAAGTTGTATGATATGGTTGGCAGTCCTTTCCTGGCACTGGACAATCTCATAGACAACATTTCAACAGCAAAAACTCAAAATCAAAACAACCTATGTATAAAGTGTGTGGACGTGGTTGAAGACAGCGTGTTAACAAAGAGTCCTAACTATAATATATTATATATTGCAATATCTTTCTTAAGCAAATAACTGTTAACAGGTTATCCTTTTTAGGCACCCTAAAGAGCAACATACTAGTGGTTTGAACTACTGAAATAATAAAACTGTTGAAAGAACAAATATCATACATAAAGCCATGGAACAAACCCACTACAAACTCCTCTTGAAAGACTAACTAATAAAGTAAAACTAGAGAACGGAGGTATGTATGTACACGTTCCACTTATTACGGGAATGCTAAGAGTACTAGTATTCCACTGTATGTACAGAGAGAAGATTTTTCTCTATTCTCAAACCCCTAAGTATCACCAGGCACAAAAAGGAACCCAGAAGCAGTGGTTTGACTGCAAAACCAGACCCATTTATTTACCTTTGGACAACTTGCCAAATAAAGTTAATGAATAAAGCTGCTTTCTGAGGAGCATCTTAACATAACAGCAGCAGCCACATTTCTCCAGCAATCACCTATTTGTCACAGCTTACCCAAGTCTGGAAAAGGTAGTTATCTTCAAATCTAATTCACACAATCAGCATAGTCCAGATGTTTCTTTCTACATCCACAGGACTCCACAATGAAAACAAAAATGTAACTGAGCCCAGACACATTCCCAGCTAGCAATGTGATGGGTTTCTGAGCTGAGTGGCAGCATCTTCCACACAGCTAGCATTTAGAAACCTGATTTATGGGGGCACAAGTCACCGCATATCAGCTAAGGCCCTGCTGAATTACACAGCCCTAGCAATTTCACATTATTTTATTTTCCTCCTTCATTGAAACAGAACAGAGATGGAGATACTTTCTTAAATCCTAGCAGGTATGTAACTTCTGCAAACAGCTGCAGAATGGCAAGATTATATGATGTTATTAGCGTAGGCAACAGTCCTCTCGTCACATCAATAACTATTTTGGAAGAGATACGAAGTTCAGTATTCAAGGAGATAATTCCTCTATCTCAAGCTACCTCCTTCCTCTGACTTGGTTTGGTGTCAACCAAATTCATCACATCCACCTTCATTTTTACAGCAAATCAAACAAACATACCAACTGAAAAGATGTATGCTTGGTTTTCAATTGCAGAAAGGAGAAAGAGGTGCAAAGACACCTCTCGGACTCCTGCTTGGATGTTAAAAATGGGAGTGTTTCTATACGGCACTCCTCCTGGGAACGTGGGAACGGCTTCCCAAGTTGGGGTTAACTTTAGTCACATTCGTATTCACTTGGGTTCCAAAGGTTTGCAGGCTAGAAAACGTCAATTTCAGCTTCATCAATACCCTTGAGAGGACTTTGATCTCCAGATTCATCACCATGTCCAGATCCCGACTCTAGTTTGACTATAAGTCAATTTCTTTGTTAGAACTCATAAAATGATCTGACTTTTACCGTTTTCTAAATATTATAAGGCATATGTGGGTACCATTGCAACAGAAAAGGGAATCACCTTTGGTGATTCACAGAAGGGTTGAGGTTGGAAGGGACCTCTGAAGGTCATCTGGTCCAGCTCCCTGAAGAGCCTCCTAGACCTAGCTGTGCAAGACTATTTCTAAATGATTAAAAGTGACTAAATTGTAACAGTTATACCAAGAACATGAATAACAAAATGGAGACCCCAGGATTTTTAATTTAAACAGAGAAGTCCTACATGTATTAAGATTCAGATGCCTACCAAGATACCAAAAATGTACTTTTCAGTTCACAAACCACCTGAAGACAAGACCTTTTATGCAATGAGATTCTAGTAGTTCTCTGTATGCCAAGTGTGGTCTGGGGTTACAGTACTGTGATACTGTAGCTTAAGTGATTTCATTTTCCCAAGTACTTAAGAGAATACTGAGCGGCTTCCTAATAAACCTCCTATGGAATTTGTGTTTCAGTTCCTCAGCAGCAGCACAGTGACAGCAATCCGTACTTTCAGTCTAGTTTGACAGCAGACCGAAAGGGTTAGAAACGTGTTTTCTATATAGCAGGCTCAGAACACGGCCATGACAAGTATTTAAAGCTCAGAAACTCATTTTCCAAATGGACAGGTCCTGCAGGGTTTCTGATCTCACATATATGTATATATACAACTCTCCCTACAGCCTGCTTTCCTGGAAATCTGCATGTGCACCTCAAAGACAAGCCTGGATCACGTTTCTTACCTCCCAAGTGAGCTAACAGAGCCTCAGAAGTAACCCAGAGCATGCTCCAAACTTACCTGAAATATGACCATTCTTGCCACAAGTCTAAAAATACCAAACAGCAACGTAGTAAGATAACTGAGATCAAACATATGCCTGTGTACTTCTAGGAGGCTGTAGGTAAAGAGCTACAGGTAGATTTGCAGCAGTGGTGACCAGGACAGGGGAGCAGCTAGCAGAGCAGCAGAGCCCAGATTTCTCTTCATTTGACTCTTTTCAGTGCCCTATTTTGAACGTGGTGACTGAACATATTTGACCAAACTACTGCCTTTACTGTGGCATTATTTAATGTGCATTTCAGTTTTGTTATTGTCAGAATGAAACCTATTTGAGATGTATTATTTGACAATTATTCAGCATCTGGGACTTGTGTAGTTTTTAGCCAAGTAATTGCCATGGTCATTCAAAGAGCTGAACCCAGAGAAGCATGAGATCATCAGCAGCAGTGATTTTACTTGCATCAAAGATCACTTATGGGCAGTTGTTTCAATTCTTTGGGAGAAGTACAGATGGAAGGAAGGGGAGAGAGGAGAAGAAAAAGAAAACCCCAAGCCTTTCTTTTTCTTGAAGTAACCGCAACAGATTACTTCCACTTTCTTCTGAAGTCAAGAGTAACTGCAGACAAAGTCGGAAAAAACAGTGATGCTCTAACGAGGGGCAGCAGTTCACAAAAGCAGTAAAATAAACAGCTGCAGAACACGATCCTTTGTATCCCAAAAGCTCAACTGAAGTGAACTGCGGTAGCTGTGTAATGTCTGACGGGAATGGTTCCTATGGATTTAGCCAAAAGCAAATGTAGTTGAGACTTGACCCTTTCAACTCAGTAGAGTAGAATTTTTGGATAGGTGAATTTATTGAGAGAATTAAAATAACACTGAACTCCCGGTGGTACTTTTCCTGCTTTTAGAAAATGTTCCATGGTAGGCTCTCACAGCACTTGACAAAGAGCATTGAAACAACTGTGTGAAGAGCACAAAAGGTATTACTACAGTGATCATCGAAATGCACTGAAAAAAGTATTCTTTTAATTTTTCAAGGTACTGCATAGGCATATTTCTTTCATAAAAGTAAAATGTTTCACAAATACCGAATGAGTATTTTAGGTGTCCACATATGGATTCAGTTGTACAGTCCTTGGGTCTGAATAATAATAGTAATTTATACTTTACATATGTTACATAATCTTAATGTTAACATAATATCATCATTATTATTATTATGTAGTGATAGGACAAGGGGTAACAGGTTTAAATTGAAAGTGGGGAGATTTAGATTAGATATCAGGAAGAAGTTTTTCCTGGAGAGGGTGGTGAGGCACTGGAACAAGTTGGCCAGGGAAGCTGTGGATGCCCCATCCCTGGAAATGTTCAAGGCCAGGCTGGATGAGGCTTTGAGCAACCTGGTCTAGTCCCTGCCCATGGCAGGGGGGTTGAAACTGGGTGATCTTTAAGGTCTCTTCCAACCCAAACTATTCTATGACTCATTACTGAGTCATGGTGCTTCTAGGCCATACTTCCACAACTCAAAGGAGGACCAGTGTTGCTGTAGCTCAGCATAATCAACTACACCTTGTGTAATGAAATCTCCTCTTCAATTGCAACCGGAGTATTTCCTTTGAGCACCTTGACAGCCTCCCACAAGTGGATACTGTCAGAGCCTTTCATACCCAGATGTTTAGGATTGTTGGGCAAAGGCTAAAAGGCAATTATGATGAGCAAGATTAATCAAGTAACAGCGTCAGGGCCATAGGTTGAAATCTGCTACAGTTTCACAAATAAATACTTCACATTAGCAGCCTGACATCAAGCTCACATTCTAGTCCCCTTATAAAGGCAAACATGCACAACAACTACTCTTAAAAACCAGCAGCTGTAGCTTAACTATTTTCTATCACATCTTCCCCAGCCGTGTGGGGTGGGACCAGGCCATGCTGGCTGTGCTTTTCCAAATCCATGCTCTGGCAGTACTTCTCAGCAGGCTGAGGACCCCGGCAACTTGGACTAATTCAGGCAAGAACATAGATTGCAAGACAACTAATGCCATCCCTCTGATTAAGCTAGGTGCATTAAAAAACACGTGAGCACAAGTCCAGAGCACAAAAAATACCCCAAAAACTGAAAATGTGTTTCGTCAAATACGTGGAGTGATTATTTAGCTCCATCAGGATACAAATACCTGATAGTAAAGAGTAATAGCTGCACGAGCGAAGGACAGCCCACCCCAGCTTGCATCAATGACCCTTCCTAGGCAGTAGGGCGGAAGAGCTGTTTTTACAGTCCTGCTCAACGTCTCCTATTCTCCCAGTAGCATTTTGCTTCAGCCTTGTCCTCCGCCTGTTTATCCAATACCCATCCGTGTCTGCTAGGTGGTGCTGTGGGATGGCTTTTCTAAGGCAGAAAAGGCAGCTTGCCCGTTTATTTCTCTCTCACTGATTTCCCCCGCCCCACTTTTACACGAGAACAGCTGCAGCGTTTTCATCATCTTGGTCATACAAGACGTGTCCTGTCTGGTCTCCGGTTCTTTACTTGCTGCAGAGGCATGCAGCCGCCACCGCTGATGCTCCTGCTTCTTTGGAGCGGAGAAAACGCGTGTGTCGGTGTTCATCTGCATGCGTCCATACCCGTGCAGGAAAGCAGGAACCTCAGATGGAGGCGGGGGGGATTAATATCTTAAGATTTCCAAATTTTCATTTTACTTTGGTTCTAAAGACAGATAACATTTAAGCAAACTATTTTAAGTGACAAACCAGAACTTAAATCAGACACGCTAATTAATATGGCTTCAAAGGAAAGGATAAGTCCAAAACCTCCTGAAGCCCCAATGAGTGAAATGTCTCCCTTTTTCCTCTCAGTCTGCAGCTCACTTCCAGGAGAAAAGGCAACCAAATGCAAAAACTTTAGAAGGAAAACCTCTGAAGGGGAGGCAGTGGGAAGTATGAGTTTTTAGGCTTCATTTTTGTTCTGGAACTAAAGAGTAAGTGAAATGGCAGGATGCTATCGATGCTTGAACATACATAATATATCATAACCGGTGTGGACTGGGATTAAACTATTCAGACCTGTCAAAACGTGTTGTGGTAATGACCTGTAGGTAAAGGCAGCCTGGTGATGTCCATCTGTACCACATAACTTCATGTTGGTTCAGCCAAAGATGATGAATAATGCCAACCCACCCTTCTGAGTAAAAGCAAAGCAAAGCAAAGAACACCCTAGAAGAGTAATTGCCATGCTACTACATCAGACGGCAATCTTGCACTCAGTTTTCAGGCCCATGGCTCAACGCCTTGGGAAGCCCTCTGAGCGCTTGCTGTCCCTATACAAAACCCACCCGAGTAAATGGCAAGGCTATCCTCTTTGCCGTGTACTGCAATTTCTCCTCAGTGAATTGACAGTTCCTGTCTGATGCTCTGCTCTGACTGTAGATCTTCCACTATCAGAAACTGAACTCGGGCAGTCACGTTGCACCCCCACATCAGATTGGGATGACAAAGAAACGAGAAGGGACTCCGTGCAGGCCGGCAACAGAAGTTGAGGCATATCACGATTCTAAGCAAGTTTGGCACAAATCCCACTATTGGATGCATGGCTAGTTCAGATGCCTGTCTGAGCAAATCACAAGGCAGGGCAGATCTGGAAGTAAACCTGGGTTCAGGTGGTCTATCACATCTTTCCCCCGACAGCCATGCAGAATCCTTATTACAAGGGGCTCTACAGTTCCCGGTGCATGGAAGAGTGGCCCAACAGACATCAAATATGAGTTGAGCATGTACATGGAGAAGCTGGACTGCAATGAGGAAGACAAAAAGAAGTGACCTGAGCGTAGAGCACTGAAACCACAGACACTGGTAGTGACACAGGAGGAAAAAAAAAAAAAAAAAGAAGTGGAATTCTGTTCTCTCTAAAGGAAAACAGGGTGAACAGAAACTCAGCCCATGTGGGATTCATCATTGAGAGGGAATCCCATACATTAATACCTGTGGGGGTCTCCTGTCTCATTTTACTCATTGCATATACATTCTGCAAGAAAGGCTGTCACATGCAAAGCTTGAGCGGGGAAATATTTAAACTGCAAGTTAATGAAGAGTTGCGTTTCCAACCCTACAAAATCATAAAAATAAGGTGCTTAGACAACCACACAGTAAAACTTAAAGTGTCTTATGATGAGTATGCTTTCATTTCATTGCTAAACTAAAGAAGGAAACGGCTACCCACTGCTGGAAAAGAAAAAGACACAGCATACATTTGCTACAGTTCTGTGTCTTTTAATGAGAAGAGGAAATTAAAAAATAAAACAGACCAATCTATAAAAATTCCATGCTGGCTAAGGTATTAACAGTATTTTTTATATTGAACACCACATTCTTGTTTTTTCAATAATGTGGTCTTCAAAAAGGAAAACAGGAGAGTGAGAGAGGAGGACAAACCAGGAAGCATCTGAACTTGTCGTTCGATTGCTGTGATCAAAGAGGACCAGAATATGGAAAGAGAGTACACAGCACGTCCAGATGAGACTCATTTCAGTGTGTCATGCGAGCCAGCTACAGAACCTGCTGGTATGCTGGAAATTATGCTGAAAAGAGTTTATATGGTATAAACTACTATTAGCGGGCTGTGGAGGGGGGAGGGGAAAGGCAAACATATCAGAGAAACTTTCTTTTGATCTTGATCTTAAGAAAAGTAATTGAAGTCCAAAAATTTTACCAGACATCTTCCTTCCTAAGGACCAGTCCCTCAGCTGAGGAGACCAATGTAAAATGTACGAGGTAACCATGACAAGCGCTAGGGCAATAACCTGGTGAAGTAACTTCAGGGACCTGAGCTGGTTGAAACTCCGAGCTTCATTAGGGTGCACTACATGCTAAATATAAAGCCAACATATATGTTTTGGTGGTTTCCATTTTTGATACAGCATATTTTTTTACTATTATCCAAATACCTTCAGCTAGTAGCTGTTGCTTTAAAGAACATCTATATCTAAATAAAGGAATGACAAGCATTTTTGAGAGATGCCAGAAGGATAGATATGGTAACAATTAGTATTAGGTTCAACTTTCACCTACGTATCTGTCTTTAACACATATAATCCATCCCTCCACTCCCTCAAGTTCTTCCCCCAGGGCTCTAAAATCCAAACACCAATTTTCCAGATGAGGGACTGGGGTACAAAGGGATTTGGAAACTGGTTCAAGAATGTGCTTGGAAGCTGGATTCGGCCTGGGTCTCCCAATGTATGGACTCCCTCCCCTAGCTGGGCTGTTCTTCCAGGCTAAGCTACGAGCAAGACATTAGTATATGAACTGCTGTGTTGGCTCAACTGTCTTTGGTCTGGTTTACATGATGCGCGAAAAATGCTGGATACCACCTTCTTTCCTGCAGGCAGGATTACACTACTGCACTATATATATTGCAACTGGGACAGAGACTAATTTAAGAAGAAAATTAAAATTAATTTAAGAAGAAAAATAAAGGCAATGCCATACTGACTAATATAGTTTCTGTCTCACGGAGTTTCCAAAAAGATAGGATATTCAGGAAAAAAATTGAGAGAGATTAAGCAGCAGAGGTCTGCAGAAAAAGATGGATCCTATATGCCTCACAGCAGACACAGAGTACAGCACAGATTTAATCCATACTTTTAAAGGACTACAAGATCCTTGCACAGCCAAAAATTTGAACTGAGTTTGTGTGGAATTTCTGCTGTTGTTTCCTCACAAACTGTACTTGTGTTTTTGAAAAATCCTGTAAAAAGGATCCACACCAGCCTTACAGTGGTTCGCAAAAATCTTTACTAAGTTCAATAATCATCGAAGTAGAGGTGAGAGGAAGGAGCAACTTGGTAACAAAGTCTGAGTCTCCCGAAGTTTACTATGAAGAGTGAGAAAAATGAAGCGATTGACAAAAGCATCCAACTTGTAGCCTATAAACTGATTAAACTATGCTTGCCACAGAATGAATTGTAGGGTATTGTCATAAATATGTAAGGTAAACCCAAAGCTCTCTTAACATAAGGAGAGACTACCTACATTCTTCACATCTGAGACAATAAGTCAAAATTGAACATAATGTACTTTAACAGCCATAAAACCCTAGAACATTCATACACACTGAAGAATGCAAATGGTTGACCACCTCCTTTCTTCTTAAAAAACTGCACGAGTCATCTCAGCACACACATGCCTGTCCTTTCTGCTGGCAGAACAACCAAAACTTCATCCTAAAACTCAGGACAATTAAGCCTCAGGAGATCTCGATGCCAGGTTTGTTTCTTATACTGGTCTCACTACATGCTGGGAAGAGGAACAATAAAAAATTTGGCAAGAAATAGAGGTGTCCAAGCTGACAAATTTTAGTCCCTTGACAGGGTCCTGGACAGGCTGGAGAGGTGGGCCACTGCCAACCTCATGGAGTTCAACAAGGTCAAGTGCAAGGTCCTGCACCTGGGTTGGGGCAATCCCAAGCTCAAGTACAGGCTGGGTGGAGAGTGGATCGAGAGCAGCCCTGAGGAGAAGGACTTGGGGGTACTGGTGGATGAAAAACTGAACATGAGCCAGCAGTGTGCGCTGGCAGAGGGGACTTCTTACAAGGGCCTGTAGTGACAGGACATGGGGTAACAGGTTTAAATTGAAAGTGGGGAGGTTTAGATTGGATATCAGGAATAAGTTCTTCACAGAGAGGGTGGTGAGGCACTGGCACAGGTTGCCCACAGAAGTTGTGGATGCCCCATCCCTGGAAGTGTTCAAGGCCAGGCTGGATGAGGCTTTGAGCAACCTGGTCTAGTGGAAGGTGTCTCTGCCCATGGCAGGGTGTTGGAACTAGATGGTCTTTAAGGTCCCTTCCAACCCAAACCATTCTATGATTCCATGGTTTTGATGGCATTACAAGCAACTGACTTTGCACCAGGAGAGCTTTCTCCACTCTCCATCAAAACCGTCAATGGCCCAAATGCCCTCTGGCAAACAACACAGCCAGTGCCCGAAGAGATACATCTAAAACCAGAAAACAAGCAACTGTGCAAACTGAAGCATCTGAGTTTATGAAACACTGCTTCTGGAAAAGGTTCAGACATAACTGTGCATTTTAACTTTAAAACATGGTATTTCTCCTTAAAATGTCACTTACTAAACACCTGACTTAGGACTAATGATATTTCTACCCTGCAAAATGATAACTTAGCTCTCCCAAGAGGTTTGGCATAATGACAGAAACGTGGTTTATATTGTACAGGTTGATTTCTGCGTTTATATATGCATTAAAATCTCATGTGTTCTATAAGTTTGGATTATAACTACCTGCTTTTTATCCTTGGAAAAACTCTTCCGCAGTTCTTCGCTTTTTTCCATCTGACAACTTATGGCTGAAAATTTTCTATTTTTCTTGTTCAGGCAATTGATCTTATACTCAAAGACCTCTCACACTTCAAGCATGCTGGAAAAAGTAGGCTCCATGTTCTTCAGTCTCATCCCTGAGTACAAGCAAATTTTCCAACTGTACCTTCTCCTTTCACAGCAATGCTGGACATAATGCTTGTTCGAAAACACTAGTAATTAATAGCAAATACTACTAGCTAGGGCCTGAGGCACAATAATTTGCTCAGAGATGTGAATGTTAACAGATCTGTGACACTGAACAACTGTAGTGAGAGAGACCAAGGTAATTCAAAAAACTAGCCCTAATGTTTAGGTTGTTTTTCAGTTTTTCTGCCTACCTAATTCTAGTATAACACTTGCTGGTTTATTTCTTCACGGTTTTCTTTTACAACAAGAAATTCGTACACCTGCATAAATGTACCATATTTTCTGGAAATACTTGGACATGTTTCACTCATCGCTAGCAGGACACTTTCTCATACAGATTTGAACAGATGAAGCTGAGTGAAAAGCTGGGCCTGAACATCTGTCCTGTCATTGGCTGTTAATCATTACATTTTCCCATTTTCCACTTCAAACGAGTTGAAATCAGATCTCTGTTATGATGTGGGGAACTGTGTTCTCTAATATCACCTTAATCTACAAGGGTTCATTTTGAACACAAAAAAATAGGTATTCATCCCTTCAAAATACTCAGAAGTGAAAGTAACAGATGAAGCTACAGGAATAATTATTGCTGCAGGACTGCATTGTTGCAAACTCTCATGTTTGATGTAATGACTTTGAAAACCACCGACAAATATGGGTGGTATAGAAAAGCAGCACTCTGTCTGCTGAGTTGCACAGACTAAAGCAAGCTCATAGCATAGTCTGCACTGGCTGGTGTATCCTATTCCAAGTTTATTGCAACATCCTGATCCTTATCTTCAAAGCACTAATAAAGGACAATTCAAAACAAACTTTGTTCATGCAACAGTGCCATTACAGATTTTAAATGAGAGATGGAGGGATGCTTTCCACTGACCTGGGTGAGCATTGGCTCAAGCCTTTGGGAGACAGGAAGAAGAAAAGTTCCTATAAATCCAGGATTTTGTTTCTGCCTCACACAACCATTTTCATAACAACAGTTCAATGGCCAAATACATAGCGAATTAAACTCAAGAGCCAGCTACTAAGGTGACATGAACTGCACCCAAAGCAGTTATACATGTTCACTACAACTCAAGGTCTTGAGTTCAGGGCTGCCCCTGGGTGAGGCTGCACTGATTTTGGGGCTTGAGGGGAGCTCTTGGCTTTGCTCTGAACCCTTCCAGGAAGCAAAGAAACTTGAGAACCTGAAAGACTGACACCTAACTCACATTTCTACCTGGGCTAGACCAGAAAACAGAACAAACCCACAGGTTTATCAGAGTTGTGGTTGGAGGTAAGAGAGACCATGCAATTTGTATTGCTTGACTGTCAGCTCACTGTGGGGTCTCATTTGTCGGAGGTTGCAAGAGGGTTTGTTAACCACCAAGGCAGCAGATTAGGGCGAAGACAACATGTGAAATTAATCACAGTAGGTATCCAAGCTGTGTAATTTTTTCCTGGACACTTAATTCTTTTAGCTGGCCAGCTTTTCTAGGTCACGTTCCAAGCACATTAAGGATAAAGCAGAGGACAATTCTACAGCACAACCTCCTGCTCACAAGGATCAGGCATATTCCTATGTATATTCATTCTTATCATCCAGTCAGTATCAATTCAGAAAAGGTCATCCATACAAACAACGATTTTCAAAATATATCATTAAAAAATTAAAGAGATGGAAATACATTGTATTTTCAAGACCATCAACTGGATTATACCATCCAGTTTTTGATCTAATTCAATATGCTTTAACATCTCACTTTAACAACCATTTGCATAAGATTTGGTGAAAAAATCTCCTGAGGAAAAGCAAAACACAAATCCAAATTATATGGTATTCTCTGCTCTGTTTATGACTTCAGTTGAGCACAGGCATAAATGACTTGCGAAACAGAGACTGATTTAATCAAGTTCTTAAACTAAGTATTTACCCCTCTACATACCTTAAATGATTCACTTGTAAAAATAATTTTAGTGTTTTTTGTGACTAAGAATATTATTTGTCTCAAAATTCTCCTGAAATGACTTACCAACCATATGGATGTTTTAACATGTCACTGGCACCGTGCAGGAAAAGTAGCCCTACTGGACTTCAGTTTCAAAATCAACAAATTCATCCACTACAACTACGTTCTGTTTGAACATTACTTTTTTTTTCGCCCTTTGTTTTGAACTAACTTTTTTTCCTTCTTTTGGATTGAATTACATTTAAAACATTCAAAAAGTCATTACTTCAATACCAAGGGAAGCAAAGATTCACAGAAGGCACAGGGAACAACTTGCTAGTTAAAACTCATATTTAACCTTGCAATATAGGCCCCAGACAGAAGCAAAGTAAGAAAAAAAAATATTAAAACAAGATGTGAGATAGGAATCTTTAATCAACCTCCTTGTATCAGCCTGGGCTCAGCATTCCACCCAGTCTTCTGAGGTTACCCAGCACCACTTTGAAAATTTATTATTTTCCACCAAAAACAATGCCAAAAAAGGGGATTTTAGCTCCCCTGGGGGAAATTAGAACAGCCTGGATCATCAAATGGGAAAAAATAAGCATTATCAGTAGCAGTCAGAACTGGGGGGGTGGGGGGGTGCAGGGAGAGAAACGGTGAAACCAGGCTCAGGTTTTAGACCACTTAATGCCTTAGATGTGTGTTTGAAGATCGAGGTGAAGTGGCAAAAGCCTGTGGGTTCATGATGTAAATGAACGTGTTGTTCTCTAGTGGATGCTATAAACATCTGCATTTTTTGCAATATGTTTGTTTCAGAAACATACTTTTTCTAAGCACTCAGTAGCTAGCCCTGGAGAAGGTAAGGTACCGGTATGCTTTCTATTACCAAGTCAGAAGGAATACCAAACATATGAAAGATAATATATATATCTATAACCTCATACATGCTAACAGATGAAAAATACATTATAAGGACTTAATATGGCTTAATGCATATATGTCTTTAACCTGGGGTCCCTGATTCTGGGTAAGAAATTTTCCAACAGCCATTTGTCATCACCATCACACCAAGACTCTATCTACAGGTGATGCACCACAGAGCTTTACAGGGCTCTGGGGTACCAACTGCCAGCAGGAACAAATGCCTCAGGTCCCTTTACAACCAGGCTAAATTTAACTTGCAACCTGATGCAAAAACTCAGTTCCAACTTCAGCAGAAGCAGCAGAAACACATAGATAGCAAACTCACCGAGAAAGCGGTGAAATACCACCTCCCAGATGCTGTTGGTTGAATCAAGGTTTGTATTGTGGCACGAGGTCAGTTAAGGTAACATCCCTGACAGGTTATTTTACCCACTTTCAAAGACCAGTAAAATTAATTCTGAAATTAATTTTGAATTCTGAAACCACTGTTAATTAACTAACATTCACTAACTCCTAGTTTTGTGTTTTAAAAAGCAAACTATCTTGCATGAATGTTCCATGCTGCCAATAAATGCTAAAGGAAAACTTGGTTGACACAGATATTTCCTATTTACGTAACTTCTAGCTTATATAAGATGGTCAGAGCCTTGGCCCGGCACTTGTACAGCAGTACACTGCTGACCTCAGTTATGTATTAAAGTTCCCTGGAAGCCAACAGCATGTAACCATACACCTATAATTAAGTACATACTTGAATGCTTTGTTAAACAGGGAAAGACTGATGAATTGCTGTCTACATAACTAATGATGAAATAGTAGTAATGCACATTAAAATTGGGATTATGCTATAAAAGCTTTATGCCAGGGATACATTAGCCATTGATGACTGGAAAGAGGTCTGGAGCCAGCCTGTGACAGGCTGCTGGCACACATTGGTGTGGTCACACATGGTTGGATATGCCTTGTAAAGGACTGACAGCGGCCCTGACTCCGGGATGTGCTGAAAATGCTCTTCTCTTCGAAGAACAAGGCAGAAGAAGGGTACTGCTAATTTCAGATTTCCAGTCCAAAGCCTACATAATACCAATCTGAAACAACAGGCTCTTTCTACCCACTAGCAAATGAGTCATCTGAGATTAACTTCCTTCCCACTCTTCAGTTCCTCACCCTGACACCACTAGTGCCTCTTACCTAGCTTAAGGGCAGCAGCAGTAGTGCACTCATGCTGACGGAATTTTAACCACCTCCCCGATAACTTTGTTCAGAGCAAATTTAGACCACAGTGTGAAAATTATCAGCAACTTCTAATAGTCCATCTACATATGCATCTACTGATGCTTAGAGGAGCAAAACTACAGCAGAACTAGAAACAGTAAGGAATATGACAACAATCTAGACAGGCTTTTAGTACATTGCTTATAGTCCTTTGTAATTAATTTCAAATTTTATTTTCCGCCCCTTTTCCCAATCCCCGTACAGAAGCATCGCTGGATGTCTAAAGTGAACTTGGAGCTGGGTGCCGAAAAAGGGTCAAAACCGTTACAGAATTTGACCCCCCCAAAAAAAAAAAAGTCAATAGAAAAGGTTCAAACAACTCCACTTCTGAGTATGTATTAAACCTGGTCAGAGCTTTTGAGAATGCAATAAACCATGTGTCACAGCTGTGGCAGCGGAATGACTGTATTCCTCCTGCATCCTATTAAAAGGATTTGTCCCAAGTCTTAATTGGCAGTTTTACTATTTCTTTTTTGTTCAGCAGCGTTAACATATTTTTCACCGCCTTTGCTGTGGAGAAGGCACCAGCGTAGCGGGGCTGCAAATTAGACCGTAGGTGCATTGCAAATTCCAGGGATTCACTTTTCACAGAAAGTCAAAACCACCTTTAAGTTCACAGAGCAGCTGTCCCACCACACTGACAGTAAGCCCGCCATAACTTCGGTTAGCTTCTGGCACACAGACAGGGACTTAGATCTCTTCCAAGACAGTCAAAGAATAATGAAAAAGCAACTTTGATGCTACCTGAAACCAAACTATTCAAAGCACATTGCCTGCATTCCTTAGCTGCAGGCACCCAGCCAGGACATGGAGATAATCATTTGGGCTGGCAATGGGGGAGGGAGAAAGGAGCTTAAGGACCCAAGAGCAGAAGTACTCTGGTCAAAAAAAATCTAAATAGAATTTAATCTGCAAGGTAGCAATACAGGTGTGTTCCTCCCCTGTCCCACACCCATTAGGGGTATTAGAGAATTAAAATAATCACAGACATGGCAACTTTTTTTTCCCCCTTGTCTCTTTTATCTGTTCCATAGAAAATGAGGATCCATACCAAGCAAATAATTTCTCTCTCATATGGCATAATTTTTTCCAACCACGGCTAACATTCCCTATTTCAAGAGGGCAAACTTCCCAGCGTAATGCCCAGCCAACAGTGGAACAGGTTACATGGGGGAAAAGTTTCTCCTCATCTTCTCCCAACCATAAACCACACCCTGAAAGACTGACATCTGACAACCATAGTTATCTTTTACATCTCTACCAATATAGGTATGTCAGCCCAAGGTAAATCAGTTCTTTCAATACCACAGCATCTGTTCTTTGATTTGATAATCTGCTGCAGCAACAAAGTTTGCACATTGTAGAAAAAAATCTGTAGTGGTTAAAAAAGGGCTTCGGGACACTGAGCTCTTTTTCTCCTGGAGTTATGAAAGCTATTAGGGGAAAGGAGAAGAGCAGTATGCCACTCTATGCCACTACAGTATCCAACAGCAACTTTTCACGACTTAGCCACTTGAGGAAAAGCGCCTAGAAATTTCTTAGTAATTCTAACTATGGATTCAACTCTACCAACTACAGCAGCTTTAGAGTTGTTAACAATAGCTAACACACCCCATTCCAGTGATTGTATCATACAGCTCTGTCCCAAGCATGTCTACGGGGCAAGAGCAGCAGCAGTTGCTGCAGACCGTAATAAACTGCCTAAGTTGGAGAGCCAACCCAGTGTAGAATGAGGTATTTCTGGCTTTACCAACTCTACAGCCCTTCAGGATGGCTTGCCAGAAGGATCTGTGTTCTGCTTCCCTTTTAACTTCCAGAAAAGATGACCTTAAAAGTGGGTTGTGCACTAAATAAAACACTACTTCACTGGAGAAGGCCAACCCAAATATGCATATATTCTAGCATTCAGCTTTCATCTTTGTATGTAGGGATTGACCATGAATCTCCTGTAGGCAGGTACAGACTTTATCTTCTAGAGCTTTTCAGGCACAAGACTGCACATTAGGAAGCATTTCTTTACAGAGAAGTTGGTCAAACAAGCTTCCTAGAGAGGTGATTGATGTCCCAAGCCAGTCAGTGTTTAAGAAGCATTTGGATAATAACCTTACCAACATGCTTTAACTTTTAGTCAGCCCTGAAGTGGTCAGGCAGTTGGACTAGATGATCACTGTACCTCTCTTTCAACTGAACTAAACTAAACTAGACTGTTCTCGTTTGTTCAAAGAAGGAAGCCACTCTGAATTGCCTTCCCCCAGTACTCAGAAAAGTTGAGCAATGTAGAATGGTGAAACTGTAGGAAAGGATTTGCATTCACAGAATGGAAAGGCAGAATAAAACATCCCAAAAAATGGCTCCAAAGAATGGCTTGGGAACAGCAACTGCAAAACTAAAAAAATCTTCTCCCTCGTCAAGTACAATGGCAGCACAGGCAGTAATGAGGGAATCTTTGGTGTCTTTGCTTTTAAAAGCAGAGTAGTTTTCACCAGCACAACAGAGTATAAAAACACTATGAAAGAAATAATAGCTCAATGCACCCTGGTTTCTTTGTGGAGTGTTACGTACTTATTTAGAACCTGACACGTCGTCTATTTGTACCCTAAATGCATACCTAAGACAAATTAAATGCATTTAAAGAACACATATAAAACAAGAATTTTGGAGAGTATCTTACCTTTGACCCAATAAGTGTGTACAGCCATTGGATGGTTTCATTGTGATTTATTACGCCATTCATGCCATCAACATAGAGCATTATCTGGCCCAAAGCTATTGTAAAGAAAAGAGATAAAATATAATCAGACCTGGTGAACACTTTTTATAATCTTAAAGATTGCTGGCAATCTACTGTAAGCAGGATTTTCCAGAAACATGGGGAGCTCAACTAACAAAAGATATAATGGGCAAGATTGTGCTGGAAAAAATCCTGGGCAACTGCAGTAACTTTACTGATTCATGTGAATGATATAATTGTGAATTTCATCCAGGGACAAGCACGGGCACCTGCTCCTTCCTAGAAGATGCCACATTTTATTGCCCTAAAATCTGCAAACAGTATTCCACACACTGCTTACTGTCACAACAATTGCATCAGCTACGATGCCTTAACATCTTGTGAGCCAAGACTTTTGCCATTTGTTTCAACACCATATAATGTTTGGAATTACTGTATTTGGATTGACTGTTTCAGTGAATTTCAATATGAAATTAAAGCAGGGCAATTAACACCAATAAGGACAGCAAATATTCACCATTGCACAGTGCTCTCTTGCAAACGAGTTTTTCTATTTAGTGACAAAATACAACAAAGCAGGGTTAACAAAGAAGCATCTTTATCCTTAAGCATTTACAACAACATTTCAAAGCATGCTGGTAAATTACTTCATAACAGTAAATCCACGGTTTGCCATCCTGATAATATGAGACTTTTTAGAGACAACAGCTATTAAATCTTTTCTGACTGATAAGGACAGACATTTTTTGTAAGGATTATGAAAAGTGGATTAGCAAAATTCATCTATCATCTTCAAAAGTTTCCACTGCTAGATCTTCTGCTTTATAGCAGGAGATCAAAGCACAGTGGGATGAAAATCACTGATATAACACCTTTCAGCACAGCCTGTTGGCATAACAACTCAATTATCTAATGCGCAACCTGACGAGCCTCTCGTACATCGCTTTATGGCAGGGGGTAAAGAAAAAAACTCCACAGGGTGAGGAAAATTGTGATGTTATTAATCTTCCCAACACATTTCAAATGTTTGCTAAGTTTTGCACAGGTTGTGCACAGTGCAGCAATGTTTCCCTTGAGGGCAGATTTTCAAAGACATGAATGTTAGGAAAGCACTTAGGGACCCCTCCAGCTAAGCAGCTAACACTTGTTTTTACACCATCTTCTCCTTTTTCCTTTGCTCTAGTTGGTCTACTTAGAGTTAAAAAAACCTGAGGTATTAATTTTATGTACTTATATTCGTTATCTAATTTGTTAATCCAGGCTAAAAGCAAAGTCACGCTACACGGTCAATGAAGACAGAGAAAAAGCGAGCAAGAGAGTTACGGCAAGGAGGTTACTCATGTCTTAGGCGGGCTGCATTGCTGCTGGGGTAGGCAATTCTCTCTCTGCTCCTTCTCTCCAGGAATAAATCATTCACCATGCTCCAAAGACTCATGTCTCAGGTGAATAAATCCAGGTGGAAGGGACACAGGCTCAAGCATGAAGGTAAAATAAAAGATGTAAGCTAGCCAGTAAGGAGAGATAAGAGTTACACTGCCTGAATAAATGGCTGCTTTGTAGCATTACCTTGAAGATAGAGGAAAGTGGAGAACACTGCTATCCTAGCAGTAATCAAAGTTCTTAATTCTTGTTTTTACTTCCTTTCAAGGCTAAAAAGATTTGGCCTTTGATCAGGATGAGATCCAGTCATGATAAGGTCACCAACCCCCCCTTTCATTTTTTTCCTTGCGAATTCTTTGGTTGGGGGTGAAGGGATTTAATTTGAATTTGAAACAAATGTGAAACAAATTTTACTCTTGGTGCATGCTTTCCAAATTAATATAGAAATCAAAGACAGCAAGAAGCCTGCTTTTAAATGGACAACATGCACACAATACGAAATTACTCAACTGCTTGTACTTCAGACCAGTTACACTGGATGCGTGAGATCTAGGATGCACTACTCTTCCACCATTTAGATATGGCTCTTCATAACAGCAATAGATTAAGGCAAATTAGGAGACCTTAGAAAGAAGCCACAAAACAGTTTTAGAGATTTCTGGCAATTTTCATCTTCTACAACTAATCTTGCCCCCTTCTGCCCACCCCCAACCCACTCACCAGTTTTTTTTTGTTCATTACCAATGTTATAGCAAGTACGTGATGCTATCTGTATCTTTCCAGCAACAGAATGTGTCTTTCAAATATAGGTGAAAAACTAGTAACTGTTGGAAAAAAAACACTACTGCTGCCACTGGAACAAGTGGTCAGTAAGTTTCACAGCAAAAAGACGTAGAAAGAAAGCCATGAAACGGCCAAGACGAAAGCCAGGTTAGCCGTGGAGTCATGCTGCCCACATAAAAGTCATGACGCCAGTAATCAACTGCCACACATCAAGTTATCTGCTGCTGACAGACCTTGGTGTAGAGTTTCATACTGCTATTTCCTGTCTTCAGGACAATTAGGTAGAATGGAATTTCCTGTCTTTGTACGAAGCTGATGCCTTATAAATTCTTTTTGAAAAGAAGTCCACGAGAAGAGTTAAAAAAAGGAGAATGTTGGAGTTTATACCATGAAGAAGAAATGGTAACGCTTATCAACCTTACAACCCTACGGCAAAATGTAAGAGACCATGAAAACGCTAGTGTAGGAGCAGGCTGGTGGGCTGGAGGTTCTCGGGCCCTTCTGGGGCTCAGATCTGGCTGAGTGGGGCACACCACTTCTGTACTAGGAGGAAACAGACTGGCCACAGAACAGTCTGCACCATTTTATATTCTTTGCAGCTTTTCTACCCAGCTGGTAGCCTACCTCCTGACCCACGATCATGGTCTGCTAATAGGCTGCAGCGCTCCTGCAATATCCACGTGCCCACCACCCCACACGTGTGTGTCTGCAGGCACATGTACCCACCGGCTACGCACAGGTCCTTGCCAAGAAAGGGCACGATCAGCTGCAAGGCAACCTGAAGTTGTTCAGAAGGCCAATCTAGTCCAAAACCATTTAAGTTCACATTTGTACGTGCCTTCAATCGAACTCCTGGTTTTTTCACTGAAAAATGAGGAGGCTATTTAATCCCTTTAATCCCATCTCTCAGCTAACTGGAATTCTTTTTGGAAGTATATCAACAACCCACTTGCATTAGGAAAGCTTACTATTGTGCAACAGGGGGCTGGGTGAGGGGTGGTTAAATATGGAGCAGACTTAATTTGGAATTTCTTTGTTCCCACTACCCTTGTCAAACCCTTAATCTTATGCGAAAGTAGTGTGTGTGACTTTACCCATAGCTATTTTCAAGTGGAAAATTGCTGGATTTCTTAGGAAAGGCTTATGCTAGAAAAGGACACACCAGCCAAAAACTTCATAGATTTCTGTGAAATAAGAGGTTTAAGAAAGCCTCTGAGAACTTGCCAGTACTGGCACTGATGCTCTCCTGGGATCTTTCCTATATAAAGTTAACAGGACCAAAGGGGAAAAACTCTAGCACAGAACATCATCACGATAAACATCACTTTAGGTAAAAGTCTTTTTTTCACACCCAGAGCAACAAAATTCTCAAAGCTGTTTCTTGCCCACACACCTGCTTCTCTAATCTTCTCTATCTGCTTCATATTTTAACACAAGGCTAACTTAGAGAAAACAACAGCACTCAATGAGCAGAAACACTATTTTCTTATGGTTTCCTGTGAGTCAAACCCCCATTCATCACGTCAAGATTCATGGCAGGGATGCATCCTGTGATCGCACTTGTTGCCATCAGAATAAGCAAACATACGGAGTGAAGCAGGCCAAAGGCAGACCCTGTCACAGCAGGTTTCAGCTCCCAGGGAAGCTTCTGGCTCAAGTTCATCAGGCACTTCATAACCAGCAGCCGTGGGGCACGTGACATGCTGTACACACCCACGGGCGAGCGGAAAGGACATGCAGAAATGTGATGGAAGTAAGGGGGAAGAGCTGGCTCCTAGAAGTCATCCAAGCAGATGTCCCAGTCAAGAACAAAATTTCAGTATCTGTCTAGTAAAGGATCCCAGGGGGGAGACAATACACTTATCAGTTATTCTACAGCAAAGCACTAGATGATAATTCTGATGAAGAAAAAACTTCCTCAGATATCCTTCTCCGTGTTTCCTCACCCGAGAGAGAGGCAAGAGCTCAGCTATGAAGCTGGACTGCCCTGATTTTTAACACCAGACTTCCAGCTCAGCTCTGACATCCTGGATGCTGGGAGCTTCTCCTGTTACTTGTAGCACATTCCCACAGAGGATACTTGGATACGTGCTCATGCGCCCTTGGGGAAGAGCCTATCAAATCCATAATATCCAGGAATACTGCATAGTGTTTTCCCTGATTGAAAGTCATTACTAAATACAATTTTTGTACCATTAATCTATTTGAAAATTAACAAAATTGCAGCAGAGCTCCTTGCTTCTGAGAGGTGACATGAGATAGAAGAGATGACCACTGCTTCTGAAAATGATGTTAGAGAGCAGCACCATGCCAAACCTTATGACTCACACTCATTCCACAGGGCTAGAACCGGCTAAAATTTTTAATTTGGGGGTTTTGCTTTGTTTTGTGGTTTTTTCCACTGTTACTATTTACATATGTTGGTTTTAGCATCAGTGCAAAATCTGCTGTCTATAAACCTATTCCCACTTCTTTACTCCTGCTG
>NW_010235451.1:28375-35709 GCF_000690775.1 Eurypyga helias
GTCATGTCCTAAGATAAACCTAATCTTATTCCTGACCACAAATGCATGAATATTTTGTTTCTTATAGAAGTTTCTTTAAATACCAACTCTTTTCTTAATCTCATGTTTTTACCCTGTGTTCATTTGTTCTTCCCATTATCACACACCATGACTGAAACATGCTAAGATACTAATTTTCAGAACTCCCATATTAATCATGTACTGAACTTGTATTAACTGTATTAGCCAAGAACTGAACTTTCTCACAAAAACATCACAGAAATAATGTTATATACTAGAACCATAAAGTTCCATGCAGATGTAAATGTATTACATTGCTGATGTAAAGCAGAAGTTCTTATGCTAGCTAACACTGTTTAAAGTCTAGCTTTTTGTCTTATGCAGTACTTCAATAACTCATAAGTATTCAGAAACTTCTGCCTGACACTTTCAGATCTAAAATACTATTCAAATTTCAGATCTTTTGAGAGGCAAAGGGTCTCTAGATCAACCTTAATCTTCCTCATCTGCTTTAATGGCAAACTATACATAGATGCAATAAAACTCATCTTTTTTTAATGCTGAAAATGAGTGACAAAAGTGACAACCAGAATTTTATCCTAGAATACAGACTCAAGGGAAGCTGCCCTCCAGAGGCAAAACTGAACCAAGCAGGAAGGCTGGACACACCACTCTCCTCTGCAATCAACAGAGCTTTCTGCAGCCTGCTCAGGCCCTGCATGTACATTGCTGGCTGTGATTAGGATGAGTGGGTACAACAGTGTCATGCTGTTACTTGCCCTTAAAAGCACATATTATTTAAAAATCAAGGTCAAGCTCACCAAGAAACAAAAATCTTTCCTTTAAATGGCAGCTAAAAACATGCCTTTGCCATTATTTTATTTCTAAAGAGATGGTCCGTGTATTTTGATGCTTACTATTTTAATCAGCCAGTTAAAACTCTATGTTTAACACTATGTTCTTCAATGGCACAGCCTAGCAATAATTTCAACCGTTCACAAAAAGCGCACGGGAAATACTGGAGGAGATTTGTAGCTCTGACATTCCTGGCACAAAGGAGAGACATTAGATCTGTGTTATTAACATTATTCCATTCTACCTAAATGTCTGTTTTTAACAATAACCTTAGTTTTGTTGAACCCCAGGGATTGCTAGCAAAGAAATGCTCTTTATTGCTGATTAATGCATGAAAATGAAGGGAAACAGGCTGCTAACTCCAGACTCAGAGCAGAGCTTCAATCCACCAAGAGTCTGGGAAAATGCATCGACTTTTTGAAGCCTCTGTGACATTTACAGTCATCCACAAAGAACACAGACAAACAGTTTTCGTCCTCAGAAGCTGACTGCTGATAACACGTCAGCAATAAAGCAGGCGTAGGGACCTCAGAACATTAACAAGACTAATTAGTCACATTGAAAGAAGGTTGTGACTGTGCATGGGTATTGGGAGTAGCAGGTCCCCTCCCCTTCTCTTTTTCAGGGAGAGGTACCTGAGCAGTCACTGCCTCTATAAAGCTTTATTCTGAGGCTCCTTAACTAGAAGGGCTCTAGGTACCCTTTCAACCTCACACACACGTCTCCCTAAACCTACTTCCCAATGGCTGTGTCCTCAAGGTTCAAGCGCAGAGAAACACAACCTTTGTCTAAGGGATGGCCAACACATAGCAAGTCCAGAACCATAGAAAACTTGTACAGGGGAATTTTCTCCTCTTCATGTTTCCTCTACACCCTTCTGGTGTTTGTCCCTTTAAAAACCAGCACACAACAAGGTCAAAGGGCAAAAGGCAGCTTTAATCAGCTCAAGTGTTTCAGCAAAAGTTGGTCCCTTACACATACACCTGTGAGGAGCACAAGGCCCACCAAAGCCAAAGGAGCACAACAGAAGTGCTCCTCTTCCAATAATTCTTTGCTTGAGTGGAAAGAAAGAACAGACTCTCACTTGCCTCTGTCAGCAGTAAACCTGCTGAATGCCTTTTTATATGAACTGAAATCTGGCTTAGGTATATGCACTATAAAAGCTTTGCATGATTAGCCATAATTGTTTTAATCATTATTTCATGTTGCAGCCCTCACACATTAACTGCACTATACTCCAGCATGCTTTATAAGATTAATAACCTTTACCAATTTATAATAAGCTGGGTAAGGCTTATATAGCAAAAGGTAAGAGCATTTTCTCATTAAAAACTACTATGTAATTAAAATACTTTGATATAAATGAACGAGTCTACTGTAGCATTACACCACTATTTTGCAAGCTGACTAAAAGCAAGAAAGTGTGGAAAAAATAGGAACGAGAAAAAAAGGAAAGAAAGAGTTAAGGATGAAAAAAAGATAGGAGAAGGGAAAAAGACAAAAGAAAAAATAAAAAGAAATCAAAATGTTAACTAGATGATTTTAATTCATAGTCAAGAAACCATAAGTACACTGAGCTAGAAGCCAGATAAGTAAATTTACCTTAAATTTAGGATTAAACTAGGGAAACTTCGCAAGACTCCCAGGTTAAGAAGCAATACTTTAGCCCTTCTATTTGGGAGCAGAGTGATTTAGTCTGGCAATGTGCTACAAGTGATGGATTTCAAGGTCTTTCCCTCTCCATTAATCATCCTGAACGTAAACCTGCTGTCTGTGTAAACAATACTAATCCTGACTTTGAAGGTACAAAGAGGGAAACACAAACCAACCTTTGCAGAATGGGAAAGATAATTTCTGCAGCTCCTTTTCTTGAACTCCTCAGACACCTATTCACCCTGCACAAAGAAAGGTCCCGCAGGTGCTAGCTGTCTTTTATCAATCATTATCAATTACATACAGCACATCAGTTTGGAATTCCAGCATCTCCTTTACATGCCAAAAAGCTAAGCCTTGAGAATGAACTCAGTATTCGGACTGGGAAACACCATAGAATCAGACAGGAGTTGGGAAGAAAATGCAACTGAGTCTTAGCAAAACCAGCTTATTTTGACTGTCAGAATCCATGTGCCTTTGCACCTGGGGCAGACAAAACTCTGAGGGGACACATGAAACTTTTATTTTCCCCCTATTCTATGCCCAGAGCATCTTTGCAGTCAGGCACTTTTGCAGTGATTATGGGAAAAAAGCACACTGTCTTGGGGTTCCTGCCCTATGTGGAATGTAAGGAGAATCAAGGGGTAACACAGCTGTGCTGTTTAAAAAATAGAATAACACTAGAGCAAAAAAAAGACATACAGTAGGGTAAAAGCATTCACATACCGAGCATTTTTAGTCACCAGCAGTATGTCTTAATAGTACAAGAGTAAACCTTCAAGGATGAAACCTGGCAGTTTTGAACTGAACAAATGATAGATTCTCACTGACTGCTTTGGTTTGGGGTTTTTTCCTGGGAAAAAAAAAAAAATAGCCACAGGTCCTAAAAATTACATTTTTCCTAAACAAACAGGAACGTTCTTGGGAAGCAAAAAGAGTAAATACAATAATTCCAAGCACTATTATATAATAAGGGGAATAAAAAAAAAAAAAAAGATAAATTCCTGTGCCAGTCCAAACTTCAAACATTGCTCTACCCCATAGACTTCAGCACAGCCTTCAGAAAGCACAAACACTGATCAACGTGTTGTTGCTGTCATGAGTGCTAATATTTCCCAAGACTGCAGTTCTTTGTTTTTTAAGCTCAACTTCATATTCTCCAATGTGCTATGCTGGGCAGGTAAATATAGGCCCAATTTAGTATCCTGAAATAAAAGCACTGGTAAGGTAGCTAAATACACTTAAACTAGACTTTGGCAGGGAGGCTTACAGAGAGTCCAAATGATTTCAGTGGGCATGTAAAGTTACTTCTACAACCCAAAATCCAGACTCCAAAATTCATATATTATGGCATGTTCTCAGTAAGCATGGACTTCTAAAAATAATACACATTATATTCTTGAAGGACAGAATACAGAAAAAGAAAGAGGAATGACAGTCAATGAAAATAGTAATCCTACCATCGTTTCACATCACTTCCTGCAGCAGGTTTTGCAGGAAATGAAATGTGCTGCCAGAAGTGACACCCAGCAGCCTTCCAGTTTTCAGTGAGATTCAAACACTTTATTCTAGCTGGTAGTGTAAAGTGTGTTTGGGGAATAACATGGAAGAGCTACACTGGGAACAAAAACCACAAATAAATTTCTCCAGGTATGTTCTTTCTGTATTAGGCTGGTTTTTCATTCCCAAGTGGTTTCTTCCCCTGGCAATGTATTCTAAACAGTGCTCCCTCTTCTCCCAAAATAAAGGGCTGCGTATGAAAAAGTCCCACTAGGAGAAGAAACATTAAGAAGCACTACAAGACACCTCAAGTAGATATGACTTCTAACATTTCTCAGTACTTGTTGCTTTTTAAAATGACAACTACAGGATTTTAGACAAGCCTGAAAGTTCTTACGCGGGGATGCACTGGCTTTCTTCATCTCGACAGACAGAATTGCAACAAGTGAACAGACAGTACAGAAGTATTAAGATCATTCTGGCGACACTTGAGTAGTGTTCAAAATATTAGTGGCAAAAAGAAACTTTGCTTTTTTTTTAATATATATATAAAACTAAGATTTCTTCAATACTTTTGTCATCTTGAAACAAACTGATTGAAAAGCCACTGTAGAGGAGCACAGAAAGTCACATTTTTGCTGTCTACCTATATTCCAAACCACCCAAAATCATTGATTTCCTCCCCTGCTCAGGAAGGACTGACTGAAGTGGAGCAATCAGTAGGATAATAAGAATTCACTATGCTTTAAGTTCAGCAACTATATTAAACTAGTTCTTAAGCAAAGTGGGAGAAGAAAGCATGTCTGTTTAAAGTAAAGACAAGACTGGAAGTCTCCCAGTGTCCCAGCCTCTTCACAACAGTCTGCTGGCTACAAAAGATTCAAATCAAACAGCCTGAAAATAAAAGCTGATTGAGACAAGGTCTCAGTGTCTTTGTCTACTGATGGATGCATCCCAACGTCAAGTGAATTTAAGAAAAAAATGCATCTGCCACTTCTTTTTTTCATTGAGTCTCCTTAAGAAAACAAGTGAGTATATCCTTCTAATTTTCTTCATTGCAATTGCACCATGACGGATGCCGAAACTGAATTCCTGATATACTTTTCAGATATTTATTGCTCTTCGGCATGCTCAGCCTCTCTCTGACATTTTGGATAGGCTCTACCCTGCAGTACTGTGCGTGCCATTAAAGAATTCACTTTCATCTCCTGAATTTATGCTTGTTAGGGCAAATTAATGAAAGACTCTATTATTTAAGTACTGGCTACACAAAGCCAAAATCAGCACTAGAAAGCAAGCTGATATAACACTTCATTAAATGTGCTTTTTTTTCTTTTTGTTTCAAGTATGTCTGCTGCTATGTGAAATATAGGGTTATACAGTCTCCTTTCAAATCTCACAGCAAAGAATGTGCTCAAGTCACAAGCTCATATCTCCCATTTGAAGTGGACTTCCCATGAGAAAAAGGTGGAGGGAAGAGACATCATTACAAATCCCTTTAAGTACAGAGCTCACACTCTTCCAAAAATATTGATTGAAAATACTGGTTTGTGTCTCTGCTCATTCATCTCAGATAATGAGCAAAGATTCCTTCCAAATTAACTGTAATTCTCTTCTAATCCCTCTATTCTTTCTTTTTTTCCACCCCCCCTTCAGCATGGTGACAGTGAGAACTCCTTTGAACACTGAATCCCATCTTACTACAGCAATTCTTAAAGAGAAACATAGCGAAATCATCATCAGTATCATGCCCAGACTTTTCTCCTCTCTGACTGAATTAGAGGGTTGAGTAGCTAAGCAGAATTTACCCAACCCCATTTTCTCTCCCTTCTCAAAATTCTCAGGCAAAGATACGTTTAAAAAAATTGATTAAATCATAACTTCTGATCGACAGAAAGACACTTAACAGAATCTCTTCTTTTCACTTTATTTCCTTACCATATAAAAAGGTGAATAAAATAGATTCAGAACAAAAGCAAAATATTTGGGGACATAAGCTTCATTTGACCTAAAAACGTGAGGTCTTGTCATTGGTGACTTCTTGTCACCTGTGTGGTAGCAGGGAGAGACAAACATGCACCAGCTGAACATGCAGGAGAAGGTAGTGGATGTACTCAAGTTTGACAGTCTACATTTCTTATTTACCAGTAACGACACAGATGAGAAATGCAGTTGAACAATCCCATCCTATTTTCAAAAACATTTTTGGGTGATCTTATTCCATTTTCTTGATATTATTTCAATTCATTGACCATGGCATTACTGATAATCCTCAGTATGAATGCAAGCATGTTTCTATGACTGTATTATTGGTGAGCACCCCCTTAGCGAGAGTTATGTAGGACCAGGATCCATGGAAGACGGTACAGAGGCAATTTGGATACAATGGTGTTTAACAGCACCCTGTGTTAGACGGTTCAGAGCAGGGTTGCCAAGGTCTGTTCTGTGAGCAATAACCTTGGGCTCCATATAGAAGCAGCTAAATTGCTTCCAGACCCGAACCAGTCCCGTAAGTATCATGGACACTTCCATGCAACACTCCTTCACTAAGTGATGTGGACTGAACCCAAACCATCTGTGCCCAACCGACGTAGAAGATTATGCACCTATGGCATAGTTAGTCCACAATCTAGATAAATCCACAATGGGTAATTAATGGTTTCTGGGTACTTAGAATTTAAAAGAATGTCAGGCGTAGAAAATCAAAGCACTTGAAATTTAAGAAATTAATTAAGATTCTTGTAGTAAACTTCATTCAGCCTACTTTGTGAACAAACTTAATTATGTCAAAATCAATTTCAAGAAACATTATTTCAGAGCTTTGGAGTACTACCTCATTCAAAGCAAGTGCTGGAAAATTCTGTATAAAAAGCACTTTCTCGGTGTGTGTTCCCAGGAATTTTTTACGCAAACCTCCTGTGAAGACGGAGTATTTCATTTCCTGCAGGGCTTTCTATGATGTTCACCAATGTACTGAGGGCTTCACAGGTCTGAATATATTTTCTGCACAGCACACTAATGAGGTAAAGAAAAGATTCTGTTCTGTTCTGCAGAGTAGTCAGAGCTTCCACTAGGCTCTGGATGTCACATTGGACACACCTGACTCTGCTTTTTGAGAACAGCGTTTGATGTAATAGTACTTCAAGCATCCACAGAAGAGCTGCAACAAAGTTTAGGTTCAGCTCTGTGCAGTATGGTAGCCCTCCAGAAAACAACAAAAACACGTGAATAAGGAACAACATAATACTTTCTTACAGGTTGAACTGAAATTACTTGCCTAGCAAGTCCATTACATACTAATACTATGGCAGAGGTTCAGTTAAAAT
>NW_010235451.1:35754-42668 GCF_000690775.1 Eurypyga helias
ACACCACCATAATTTTTTCCCCCTAAACTTTGAGGACTGGCAGCCTTATTTCCAGTGTCTGGAAACCCTGGTTTTACAAACATTATGTTCCTTTACCTTTTTTTTAAGCTGGTATGCTTGTGCTTGTTTCATATTTTAAAAAGGGGAAGGTTTAAAAAAAAAAAAAAACCCACACCATGCCCAAGCAGAATGAAACTGCTAGATTCATGATGTTTTTGGGTTTTTTTGGTTTTTTTTTCTTTTTGCCATTTAACAGAATAAAAACTTCCCCTATCAACTGTTTACACAACCTAAAGCAAAAGAACAAACAAATCTACAAACCATCTCTGATTCTTAAGGAAGTCACATTGTCAGAAATTGGTTCACCAGACGTGACTTAAAAAGTTCAGGCAACTATACGTGGAGTTTGAAGGAGCAAGAGTTCTTTCAGACAGACAATAATTTGAGTTGATACATCCAGAGACACTTCAGAGATTAAAGAGTTTTGATTAACCTGAACTACTTCCTACATTCCACAAAACATCCATCAACCATCACACATGGTTTTGTTGTCCTCCATTTTCCATTTCTGGGACAACATCATTTTATCTCTGTTTCCTCAACAGCAGCACTGATAAAATGTCACCAAACTCCAAAATGTTCTCATCACCTTATTGGACTCTTAGAGAATGAAGAGCATCCTGCAGCTTTTCATGCCAAAATCTGGCAAGCTGAAATTATGGAATGGGGAGAGACAACAGACCTCCGATCTATTCCAGGCCACTGTTCCTCCAGGCTGCTGCTCCTATGGCCTCCCAGTTGCCCTGGAAGGGCACCTTTAGCGCCAAGCATCTGTTCAACAAACATCTAGCTTTTGGGGAGGGCTGGTATCCTTATGTCTGGGAGAATGCTGCAAGCAGCAATTATTAACCTTTTGATCATCATTGCCATCCAGAACAACTTCTGCTTGTAAAACGAAAGGTTATCAAACAAAACGGGGTAAATTATTTATCTGTGCCCACATAAAGCTAAACTGTGAAGTGGGTGCATGCTGTCTCCAGTGGAAAGAGTCCTTGCTCTTCACAGAATTATTACTACAATATCTAGGGCTGTCAATTTTGTTTCATAGTTGTAACAGGGAATTAATTTTCACTAATCTCATCCTTTCTGATTGCTCAAGGCAGAATGGCAGTCTTTCACTTTTCGTACAGTACAAATAACAGAAAAGTTAAAAATTAAATAACTGAGTTGCTTTATTGATGAAAAAAATAAAGTGGAACTGGAATATACTCATTTTGATTCACTGCTTGATCCAAATACACTGATGTTAGCACAAAGTGCAAAAGCAACAGAAAAGCCCGAAAGCCAGTAATTCACATTTTGCGGTCAAAAAGCAGAAAAAAGTAAATGTAAACACTAGTTATCAGTTAAATAAGGACAGCTGCTTGCTACCATGTAAAAAAAATCTCAAAAGAGCTTTATAAAATCAGCACTGCAGTACTATAGCTGATTTAAAAGTGGAAAAAAAATTATTTTGCAACCACTGCATAATGAATGTTACTAAATAGTTTTACACCTTCCCCAAAAAGTCTGGAGATGCCAAAATACTGCTCTGTGTGAACTTTGAATATCAGCTTGTGAGACAGCTTCTAACTTGGTTACAAGTTGCCTAAAATGCATCCCACCCATGTGTCTTTACAAAAAAAAGAAATAAAATATGAAGTGCTGAGAGAAAGAATCAACGTTGCTGGTACAAGCATTAAAAAAATAAAGTCTATTCTTTCCCACCTTCCTTAATGTTGTTTCAAGTTTAACGTACAAAAGGCTCAGAGCCAGAACGCTTATCCAAACTACATAAATCTCCAGACAAACTCTCCAGACTATACGGCCCTGTCCCCACAAAACCTTCCAATTCTTCCTAATGCTGCTTTTCAGCAGGATCTTTCCCCACCAAACCTTCCATCAATCTTTTCCTACCACATCTTCTTGTAGAAGAATTACGCTTCTTCCTTGCAACGTGTTTATTAAATGAAACAGGGATACATACCAGCCCCCAAACCTGCAATGAACTCTATGGCAACAAGGTACTCCACACCGCTGTTGCGGCCGCCTCTCAGAAAGACCCAATTAATTCCCTTATTCCCTTCCTGAATTCCTCGGTGGGGTCAGAGGGAGGGAACGGCATTTACCACCATGCAACCTATTTCAGGCAGCTGGTCCAGCTTATAATGTAAACACGGTAACACCTCAGGAAGGTCACTTAGAGGAATGGTAGCATTAGCAAAGCAATTAATTTTGGGTTGACCGCATGCATACTGCCCTTTTGCTTTACTTTCCTCCTTTCCTTCCCTCACCTTGTAGAAGGAAACACAAGGAGTTTTAACTCATTCTCTGAACAGAAATTTTCAGAAGGTGAGAGATGGGATTTTCTTGAACACCAAGAATGTCTTCTTTTTTTGGGATGATTTCCAGAATTATATTTTATTTATCTGTGGCCAAAAGAAACACTTATAGTTTTCTCCTTAGGCAAAGGGCTTTAAGAACAGGCTTGAAGGAAATGATCCAACTAACAAAACAAGCAAAACCTTTCCATGCACTTCACATGCTCCGTGAAAAGTGGTTGCTTCGTGGAAACAGCACCTGTAGAGCTAACTGTTCAACTTGAGGTGTGTTTACCATCTCCTTAAAAGTCTTTATTCATAAGTGCACATTGAAAAATTGCAGATTCTCTACATCTTTTTGTCTTTTGACCACTAAAAAGGAAATTCAAGGAAAAGGAGAAAAAAAATTACATGTTTAAAATCATGAGATCCAACGGTCACCTTTCACTTCTTTGAGGGTTTAATTACATGACATTTCATAAAGCTGGAGAGTAAAATGTAAACCAGACACATAGCAAGGTACCGGAGTCCCAGGTGGATTTCCAAGGTCACACTGAGCTTGCCTGCCTGCCCTCAGAGCCCTTGATGACGACAAAGCTGAAATCAGATATTGCTGCATTTACCTCCCCTGTCTTCTTTCATCACATTTTTTCTTAATCTAGACTGCCAACTTCAACAAGCCTTCTGTATACACCGTATACATTCCTCATCTAATTTACATGAAGAAAATAGAATGAAGAACTCAAAATGACAGATGCATTTTATTCTCTGTGTGACAGATCCTGGTGCTTTCCTCTTTCACCTTTTCTACTGTGTGTTTCCTTGCACAGCCAGTCACAATCACGCTGGATCCAGCAAGGCCGGTCAAGACCTACTCAAAGAGTCATGCCTTCCAAATAGGATAATATTTTCCTTTTAGTTTTCCAAACCCACCTACTTTAGCACCTATAATTATGATTAAGCAAATAAATGTCAGAGAGCTAGAAGATTAGGAAATCTCCAAATGCAGATTAAATGCACTACTACATCTCTCAAAATTCAAGTCTTACAGCATCATAAAAAAAAACCATGGCTACTTCATGATAAATGCTTTCATCTGTGTATAGTTAGTTTAAAAAAGATTGCTGTTTATTTGTACAAAATCTTTCAAATCACATTTTCAAAGCCTAAACTGTCACAGTGGTTTCAGAATTCTATTTTTACAACAAAATGCATGCTACAAACAACTGATGACATCACTTTGCTCAGGATCCAAGACAGAGATGTATGTGGAGAGAAAAGTTTATGTTTCATACCACTTTCATCACTGATTCCTACTAGAATATCATTTCAGTGGCTGCAGCGGGAGGTCCCAAACCATCCTATGATTCTATGATCCTAAAATGCAAAAGAAAATTTGATTTCTAAACCTAGCTTTTCCTCACCAATCTAGAAGTATTTTCCTTTTTTTTTTTTCCAACTTCCACAAAGTTTATCAAAGTTAAATTTCAAATCACTGTTTATGACAACTTAATAGTATTTAGGGATGCTGATTTTCAGAGTTTCAAGGCAAGGTGTCTTTACAGCCTGAAGTTTGAAGAGCAAAAAGTGAATTCAATCAAAGTCACAACTAATGTAATTTATAGTAAATAAACAAAAGAAGGACTTTCCACAAGAAGTTTCTGAAGCCAAATGAAGGAATGCAAAAAGGTGAGCAACAACCGTGGATTCTTACTTTAAATAGGCCTAAATATTTTCAGAGTTTCAAGGCAAGGTGTCTTTACAGCCTGAAGTTTGAAGAGCAAAAAGTGAATTCAATCAAAGTCACAACTAATGTAATTTATAGTAAATAAACAAAAGAAGGACTTTCCACAAGAAGTTTCTGAAGCCAAATGAAGGAATGCAAAAAGGTGAGCAACAACCGTGGATTCTTACTTTAAATAGGCCTAAATGATGCGTTTTACCATACAACTCTTTCTATTATCAGGAAGAACACAGTTTGCAATGATGTCATAAGAAGCAGAGGAACGATGTGCATAACTGAGGAGCTGGAAATCTAAAGAACAAAAGAGATACTGGAAATCTGAGTATGTCCACCGGTAATAGGTACATGCATACAGAGAGTGGAGAGACTAGAAGATTATATCAATTTAGGAGCATGTTTGATTCTACTTGCTAAAGTAAACATCTGATTAATGGATTAATCATTATGGAAACAACAGTGAGCAGAAAACTGAAATCATACACATCATCTCCTGCTCCTATCTTTCCGAGTCACTTACAGAATAGCTATAAAAAGCCACAAAGGCAATATCATAAGTGTAAACAATATGAGTCTACTGCTTCCTAATAAGCCAAAGTATCTTCACATTAACTTTTATTTTCAGGAGAGAGAATTATAGTAGCAGAGCTATATAGACAGCCTAATTTACCTAAATTATGGCAGTGTCTCTAATATAGCAGAAAACAGATTTCCTGTTGAAGAGGGACAGGCCTTTCCTCTGGACAATTTCCAGCAGTTATTAGCTCATGACCACTTCTCCCCTGACCTTCACACACGGCAGGGTAACACATTCTTTCACAGAAAGCCACAGCCAGGGTCCTAAATTACTTTTTGCCTTCCATGAGACAGAAGCTTCATTGATTAAGGACACAAATTAACTAGAACACCAGAAGGGGCAATCACTACAATAACCTTGTCAAATGACATGCAAATAAATTTCACTGTCAACACTGACAAAACGGCACTGTCACACCTTCACAAGCCTGATAGGGATGTCCCAGTGTTCTGAGGTCAGGAGTACAATGAAAAATCACAATTTATTTATGTTAATCTCAGAAAACAGCTTTGCAAAGATCATCCATCTTCTCCATGTTGTCCCTTTCATTAATAAAACTAACAACCTAGTTAATTAAGGCCGGTTGTCATTTAAATACTCCAGATGCCACTTGAATCTGTTCTTAATCTCCCAAGATGAGATATCAAGTGACAATTGCTTGTTGCAGTCTACCGGACTCCCAAGCGCTCAGTGCTGGAAATCAGGATTTCACGTATGTGAGCTGTCGCACTAGATGCAGGAGGCCTGCCAGAATCAAGTGCGACATGAAGACAGCATTAAATAAATACAATTTTCCTTTTAAGGCAACTTAGTCTGGGCTTTTGTTGATATGTGCAATCAAAAAGAAAAGTCTGAAGCAGAATAAGCTGCCATTTTTGTAAGTCACCTTTTGCTTAAGGGAAAAAAAAAGATTGCTATAGTAATAGTTTAAGGCTGAGACTTAAAGCACAGTCATTCTGACACAGAGAATATGAGTCACCCACATAACCTTGGAGAAATATTCCACAACCCTCCAGCCAGTACAGGCTAGCTGCACCATTCTCTGAAACCAAAATGGCCTGCAAAAAGGCAGGAACTCAATGACCCTCCACTGCATTTGCAATTCCCACGAGACAACCAAACCTCTGATTCTAGGGAGGCAATCTGAGCACAGGTGGATCCTGTCTGAAGGGCAGGATGGGTTAAGCATGGAAATCAGTATGGCGGGAAGGGAGTTAGATTTGCTTTCTTTCCAAGGCAACACCTGTAATGTGTTAGATTGTTTCACTCTCCTTGTATCTTGCATCTCAAACACCTAAGTAAAACTGGATTCAAAGAAAAGGTGTCAATTTTCCTTTGTCTTCAGCAATAAGATTCCATTCAAATGACATTGCTCCTGAATAAATTACATAGAAAAGGGTTAAACAGCAAATAAAATGCATCCTCACTGTAATTTGTGTCTCATAACGCATGCTAATAATTTTTGGACTGCTACATTTTAGTCTGATACAGGAAAGCAATCCTGTAACAACCTTAATCCTTCTTCATATTATGAGTACTTAGAAAAGGGTATATGAATTCCTGTGGATATCCACCCCACCCTCTCTCTGACGCACTCCAATACAAATATTATGCCTATTATGCATTGTGCCATTATTTTAAAAGCATTTACAGGTTCTTTGGCATGCTTTAGAGAAATTTCACACTTCGTTCCCAGCACTGTTCTCTAGGTATCAGCTGGATTTAGGTACCTAAGTGATTATCTGGCTAGTCTACTAAAGTAAATTAAGAAAAACTGGGTTTTACTCTGCAGAGTTCTCTTGAGAAGTATGTCTCTATCAATTAGCCGGTGTCCCTAAGGCACTGCGATTCCTCATTTTGCTAAGTAAGGCATGTAATGTTGAAAAGCCTGAATACTTCATCTCTCCTCCTTTTTTTCCAAAATAGAGAAGAGAAACATTCATAGATTTTCTTTTGTCTTCCCATTCTCTAACCAGTCTTAATAGAACCACTGGCATATGAGAAATAATTCAAGAAACATAGTGGTAAGCACATACACCCAGTATTATGACTCAGCAGACTAACAGGGTAGTCAAACAGCTACAGTTTGTTACTTCCCTGTGCCAAAAAAAGCCAGGTTGGTTCAGACTGTTACAACAAAATGAAGAGGTGAGGCTGAAAGGGTGGTAGGCATAAGGGAAGAACAAATGACATCGTCTACCTGGGCTTGTGCAAAGCATTTAACACTGTCTCGCAG
>NW_010235451.1:42740-141277 GCF_000690775.1 Eurypyga helias
TGTGGTGAATACAGAATTGAAAGGATGATCGCACTCAGAGAGTTGCGGTCAACAGCTCAAAGTCCAAGCGATGAGTGGTGTTTCTCAGGGGTCGGTATTGGTACCAGAGCTGTTTAACATCTTTGTCAGTGACATGGACATTGGGATTGAGTTCACCCTCAGAAAGTTTGCCAACACCACCAAGCTGTGTGGTGCGGTTGACACGCTGGAGGGAAGGGCTGTCATCCAGAGGGACCTTGGCAGGTTTGAGAGATGGGACCATGCAAACCTCATGAAGTTCAACAAGGCCAAGCACAAGGTCCTGGTGGATCAGGGCAATCTCAAGCACATATACAGGCTGGGTGGAAAACAGAGACCTAAGGAGAAGGACTAGGGGGCACTGGTGGATGAGAACCTCAACATGACCTGGCAATGTACACTGGCAGCCCAGAAAGCCAACTGTATCCTGGGCTGTATCCAGAGAAGTGTGGCCAGCAGGTCGAGGGAGGGGATTCTGACCCTCTACTCTGCTCTGGTGAGACCCCACCTGGAGTGCTGCGTCCAGCTCTGGGGCCCCAACACAAAAAGGATATTAACTGGTTGGAGCGAGTCCAGAGAAGGTCATGAAGATGCTCAGAGGGCTGGAGCACCTCTCCTATGGGGACAGGCTGAGAGAGTTGGGCTTGTTCAGCTTGCAGAAGAGAAGGCTCTGGGGAGACCTTATTGCAGCCTTCCAGTACCTGAAGGGGGACTACAAGGAAGCTGGGGGGGACTTTTTACAAGGGCCTGTAGTGACAGGACAAGGGGTAACGGGTTTAAATTGAAAGCGGGGAGGTTTAGATTAGATATCAGGAAGAAGTTCTTCACGGAGAGGGTGGGGAGGCACTGGAACAGGTTGCCCAGAGAACCTGTGGATGCCCCAACCCTGGAAGTGTTCAAGGCCAGGCTGGATGAGGCTTTGAGCAACCTGCTCTAGTGGAAGGTGTCCCTGCCCATGGCAGGGGGGTTGGAACTGGATATCTTTAAGGTCCATTCCAACCCAAACCATTCTATGATTCTATGATATAGTAAGATATCTAGTGGCATTTCATAATGTACAGTAACATGTTTGTGGGTTTTGCAGAATAACCAAGTTAATTAAGATGTTTTAATATTAAGACTTTTTCTTAAAACTTATGAATAAACACAAAAGAACACTTAAAACATGAGAGCTTGAGCTAAAGTATCACTGGATTACCCTGAATTTTTTTAATGAACTTTTTGAAAGATTTCATTTACATAAAAAGAGCTCTGGTGTTTCAAGGGAATGATCATGATGCCTTTGAAATGAAAAATGGCAAGTGAATGTCAATACAATCAAGACAGATCTTCTGATACTCTAAGAAAACAAAGCTTATTTTTTCAATCTTAAGATAATTTTCAGGATGACTGTGTTTTTGCTTGCTAGAACATTGCAGCATGATGGCAAATAACCATGAGACTCCTACGTCTTCTATTATTTAAGCGTTCTGGACCTGATTTGTGTGTTTCACACACATGTCAAGAGTTAACTCCTATTTGTGTCAGTAGGATAAAACAAAAGCACTATCAAACCCATCAGGTTTTAACCTAGTTTGAAATAAAGCTTTGCAAATTCCTGAACTGGTTTATAATATTTAAGACAGAACCATGCCTACTGGGTCATGATGCACACACATTGTGTCTCTAGGCAACAGCAGCTGTTCCAAGGGATATTTGCAGTCAGAGGGAACGGTGTTCATAGGACCATCACCTGATAATAAGCAGTTCCTGTAACTCCACAGCCATCTGTTTATTTTTAAATTACAACCTCACGTCTGAAGTGATGTCATTAGTTGAGAGTTTCCCCTCCAAGCTTCTTGGTCTTTTGGCCACAGTGTTAAACTTTAAAATATTATACCTCTTAAGTGCAGAAATGAGTCTGCAAACACAAAGAATCCAGTATGTTTCATTTCTAATAATTCAACGTTGTTTAAGCTTGTCTTACAACTTCAGAGCACTGGTGTTCGCCATGCACTCCCTCAATCTTGCAGGCAAAAAACTGTTGCTGAGAATGAATGCTGAATCAATGTATCCTGAACATCTTGAAAATACACTGCTCTATAGATAAGTTAAAAAACCCCAACTGTATTCATAGAATTCAAACTGTAAACTGAATTATTCCAGTAAATGCAAAATAACATGACATGGGAGCAAAGGAAAAACCAATAACCCAGATATAAATAGGTTTCTCAAGAACTTGCTTTCACCCTGATTCACACATATGTTTAATTTAGGTCAACATCATCGTCATGTTCCTCCATAGACTTGGGGAGAAATAATATTTTCAGGCACCCTGACAGAGGCCATGCACTGATTACAGTGCCAAAGCTGTGCTGATGTATGGATCATTCCCCCTGTATCCACTATGACTTGGTGAATGTGTTGCTGTATTTACTGATCACATACCAAGAAATTACAGATTCTTGAGAGTAACCAAGTAGCTTCTCCAGCTATCTTTGGCATGGGTAGCATTCTGCATTTCAGTATCTTTATGGTGTATAATATGAATAAGATTCAGTCTCTCAACACTGTTTTCTTTACCAAAATATATCATCCTTTTTTTTTCTTCGTACCTCGTCTTGTTTGAAGTGAGCGGATGATGAGAACAGCCATCAAGTGAAATATCTTAGGATAGAAAACAATAAACCAAACCAAAAACCCCAACCTATATTTTTGACACAATCTTTGCAAGGACATGCTTCTAACAACAGCCATCTATGGGTAATCACAGCCAAACAACCATCTGAATACTCTGGTTGTAACGAAGCAATATATTTAGATACACATCTGGAAGGAGCATGTCAATGCTCCAGCTACAATTAGCTCACATTAAGTTCTACAACTGCTTGAGGACAAGGCTGCTTAAGATCACAGCATCACTGCATTCAAATGAAATACAATATTGAGGGATGGGCCATGACTTCTTGAAATTCATTCAACACAAAAAGGCATTAGAAAGTGTTTTATCAGCACAGAGAGGGAAACTCTCCAAAAGAGGACTCCCAGAACATCTGCAGTATTTTCTCAAAGTTTCAGGCAGCGGTAGGTTATCTATCAGACAGCATTTTAAGGGCCTTGAAAACAATTCTATGGGAGGATGAATCTGGAATGCCAGTGACAAAAAGCTTAGGAGGGCTTATCTATTTTACATGCAATTATTCATTGCTGATTTGGCACCAACCGTACAGGCCTACAGGACCTTTTCCAACAACGCTGCTGAGTTCCAAGCCCTCTGCAGCCTGCTGCTGAGCTGCCCCTGTCCATGGTACCTGATCAACCACCCATGGGCCGACACGGGCCACCACGTGCACGGACTTCGTCTCTGCGCGGCATATCCAACCACACAGCTGTTTCATCAGGTTTGGAAGGACATGCACTACAATTCTGATGGCCAAAAGGTGGCTCTGCTGGTATGGATTAGTGAATAGGAAACTGGCTTGCTTTCCCAATTTTGGAAATCTCAAGTCTTTCTACTCAGGTCTTTGGCCAACTAAGGCAATGAGGCTAAAATCCCTTGATAAGACAATTCTGCCATCCATGAATGCCAGTCACAGAAAAGAACTAAGTCTAGCATTTGAAAATACAGGGATTTTAGATGTCATACAATTCCAGTGGAATCAAGTCCAGAACATGAGTCTTTTTCTGATCAAGACCTGTAGGGCAGACATTCTCCCATCCTGACCAGTCTGGCAGTCCCAAGCATGCCAGTACAGTTACAGGTACTCATACGAGATCCAGTTCTCCAAGTCTGCAACTTGTTCTTTTAGAATCATCACGGCTAAAAGGTATGTATTGCTCAGGGCTGTTGTTGCTATAGTACATATACAATGAGTAAAAAACATTAAAAAGTTGGCTCCTTATGTTCTTTCATGCATTCAATTTCCTATTTACCTACAGAGATGTAGGAAATATTTACAGTACATAACTTTGGACACCAAATATAGGAGCTCAGCCTTCCCAAGATGCACCTAAACTCAAAGTCTTGCTCTTCTACTAGATGATTCAGGGAACCATTACACTCACTAAACACATAATGATGCCATGGCATTTTACAACAACCTAACTGATTGTTTGATTACTAACCTATCAACTACAGCATTAAGCATGTGACATTACCAGGATTCCCAAAGCCTGAAAACATACATTAGGTCTAAATACTTGCTCTCTGACTCTCAAGTTCAGGAGCAGGTTGACAGAGGGTTTTCAGTCTCCCTTCTCATCTCATTCCCCTGCACACACCAAATGCATTGAAAGTCACTGAAGGACAAATACTTTTCATAAAGCTAACTATAAACCATCTTATTCAACCTTTTCAAAGAGCAACAGACTAGACTCATTGTTTGAGGGAAATGACCATGGATATTCAGACTGAGATTCTCTATCACCAATAACTTTCTTGTCATAACTGAGAAAGCACACAGATCTGAAGTAGTTTCTCCTGAGTTCCCTCTACTGTTCTTGAGGAACTAGTTCAGATTAAAATTAACTAAATTATATCAAATACTCAAGTCCTTTCTATGTTAAACTGTTAAGTGCAGGCACACACTCATGACTTCATATAGAAAACAGAGGAAAAAAAAGCTAGCAGCAGATATGAAGCAAACTGCTAATCAGGGAGCAAATCCAGTTCAATCACGAAGGCGTGTTTGTGTTCTGTCTTGCTCTAGGAGTCTAGCAAACTACCCGCGACAAGGTAACTGGAATTAGGTGAGACAAATCCTGCCTTGTAATCCAGTTGAAAGAGATTATTTCAAATGATACTTACTACTTATTTAACTGTCCTTACATACTCCAAAGGATTGATATAAAGGTAAGATTCAAATGGACGTTTCTGATAAACATTTACTTCTCATCACACCTTGCTCTGCTAAGTTGTGAAGGTGATACACAAGAAATGAACATTAGAACACTTCTTTAAATTAAAAATATTTTTAGATCAGTTCTGTGTACATGAAACCCAAACAATTACACTTGGAGTGTAACTGGTTTAGCAGACACCCCATCAACTCACATTACTACAGCTAACGACCGGTGTAAAGCAACAAGAATTATTTTATACTTCTAGCCAATAAAACACTAGTTTCCTATGCATTTTCAGTATTTAATGTGAGCCATAAGGCTCATGAAACTAAAATTGAAGCCTCATTCCATATGGGACAGGTATTGTTGCTTGTTACTAATAATAACTGATAGTTCCCATGCAAACACTCCTGGGTTTAGTTAGCCATAATTTCCTCAAGTTTTGAGTTTGGACTGAAATTTTTTCTCTGTGATGTTTGAAACACAACACTTTTTTCATGGAAAATTTCTAACACTTTCAGGGTGGGTTTTGGAAGGCAAGAGGAAGATAACATCTCACCAGGATTAAAAATACTGCTGACACTATTTTGGAAATTGGAACATTTTTTGATTTTGAGGTCTTTGGAAAACAAGAAAATTTTAATCTCATGACAGCTCAATACAGACTGCATTCAAATATATTTGAACTTTATGTAGTTATAAGTTTCTGAAATAACTGTTGTTTGAAACTGAACAATAGTCTCTACTGAACATAAGCAATCTGCTAAAACCTCTGAATACTCCATCATTGGAGCTCAAAAGCTCCCAGCTGTTGCCCACCAAGGAAGGACATGGCAATCAAAATATGAGCAGACAGCTTGTGAAGGTTTTTGGGTTTTGTTTTAAAGGAACTGCCTGGTTACTAGTTTTAAAGGAACTGCCTCAGATGGTGTGGAGGAGAATTCTGACCTGAACGCCAAAGGAAACAAAGTTTAAACTCAGAGGGGTTCAAAGAAATGAAAGAATTAAGGGAGGAACTCTGACAGAAAGCCTGATGAGCTTCTGAGAGTTATGAAAAAGAGATGAAATGACTGGGATAAATGAGTGAAATAATGGGAAAGACTAAAAGCTATTTGGCTGGAGGGAACACAGAGATTAAGACTAATGTGAGCAATGTTGAGGAAAGAAATGAACAAGAGATAAGAGACTGAATTGTGACTACATACTTGGTAAAGGTACTGCAACACTTTCTACTGTTGGTTTGTCTCAGGCCAAACTCAGGGTTTTGCTAGCACAGGGGTTTGTGTCCCACCACTGTGAGCTGGACTTGGAAATTTAAAAGTACTTAAAAAAAAAATCCCAAACAACAGCAAAATATCCAGCTTTTCTCCCCACCCAAAATATTTACCTTTTCATCATCATTTTTCTGATGAACACATTCCACTCTCAAGGTCATTACACCATCACACAAACACAGCTGTGGTGCCAGAATGCAGAACAGACAGTACAGAAATGGAAAGAGGTGATCGGAGAAAAGGTGTTTAAGACAGGTTAAACTGGTGAAGAAATTAATGTAAATTGATCATGGAAATATTGATGAACAGATTGATAATGTAAATGATCTGATAACTGATGAAGTTGAAGGGAAGTTGATGTGGGAAGGAGAAAATGTATAGACAGATCAGAGAAGAAAAACTAAGACAAGCTTGGCAAGAGTCTAAATGGGAAAAGAAGTCCTAAGAATAAAAAATTAGGCATAAACAGAAAATACCATATCGAGCTGGGAAAACCAGTCCAGGGACAAGCCCCAAACCAGAATTTAGGCTTTACTGAATCTTTCTGAATTCAGAATGTGTCTGTTCTCAAGTGCCTCACTTCCTTATCTGCAACACAAAGATAATGCTGCCCTTTCAGCTCTTGGATAACATTTAGTGACATACCACAGAAAAATCCATGAGGAAAACAAACATTTTATAACTAAGATTGCACAGCATGAAATAAATCCCAAAGCATTGGGAAGCCCTGATGATAAGACAAGCTATTGAGGTGGTGTTCGTTAAGTACACAGGTGCAATGGTGCTCATGAACTGAAGCAGAAAAGCTGTGGAAAAAGCCGTACCACTCTGCGATTAAAGGCTGGCTCAGCTTCCACACAAAGGGTGCATGCTTCCCTGAAAAATGAGATCATACAGGTATTTCTTAATTTTCAAGGGTTTTATTAATCAGCCTTACTATATTCTAGGCGCATCTGTCTATAAACACCTTAGAGAACATAAGAAACCTGTATCAAAAGCACATATAAAAGAATATTCTTAGCAACACTGCTGTCTGAAAAGCAAACTTTGGCCCACTGTAGTGCCTGAGTCAGAAAACAGCGTCTGCTCCCTGAGACCGCCCTCTGCACGCAGGAGCTGGTTACCAAGACTCAGAGCACCCAGGGTGAATGTCTGCAGACAGGGACTCTTGTTAATCCAGATGCTCGAAGCTCATCAGGAGTAAGTGCTGCATAACCCCACTGCACCCAAAGTCAACTTGGGGTCTAACTTTAAAAATGACAGAGATCTTTTTAAAAGCAGGGATTTGGAGTACAAAATTAGGAAGTCAGGGCAGGGACAGAAGAGAGGGATGGAGGAAGTTGAGATCTTTGTCTAGGCAGGTGATAACATATACTGGGAGGGAGGTTAAGTAGGAAGAAACAGGATATTGCCCAGTATTGGCACAAGTCTTTAAGACCCCACCTGTCATTTAAAAAAAACCACTTAAAACACGCTATACATATAATGAGTAGCACTTTAGTGATTAATGTCAATATGCTGCAACAGTAGAACTATCTGATGGCAGTCCTCCTAGCCAGGCAGGATTTTGAAGTTTTTCCATTTCAGGGAACTGTGAAATGTCAAAAGAAAAAAGCAGTCAACTACAAAAGAATCTCTGTCTACCCCAGCCGTTCATTAAAGTCCACCCTTAAGGATCTCCCCTTGTGGATGTTGGCTTTCCAGCAGCTGGGAGACCTTTATGGAGACCCTTCTCAGTAGCTCACATACCATTTCCCTTCCTTTAACACATCCTTTCAGGCCTAATTCCATGTGGAGCCACTCAAGTGCAAAGCTTATGCTCCGTCTCTATATGCTCTTTAATCCAGAGATTTTCAGGTCACTGAGCAAGTTCAGCATTAACACATTGCCTCACTCCTGTGACTTATCATAGAATCATAGAATGGTTTGGGTTGGAAGGGACCTTAAAGACCACCTAGTTCCACCCCCCCTGCCATGGGCAGGGACCCCTTCCACTAGAGCAGGTTGCTCAAAGCCTCATCCAGCCTGGCATTGAACACTTCCAGGGATGGGGCATCCACAACATCTCAGGACAACCTGTTCCAGTGCTTCACTACCCTCTCCGTGAAGAATTTCTTCCTGATATCCAATCTAAACCTCCCCACTTTCAATTTAAACTTGTTACCCAATGTCCTGTCGCTAAAGGACCTTGTAAAAAGTCCCCCCCAGCTTCCTTTTAGGCCCCTTCAGGTACTGGAAGGCTGCAATAAGGTCTCCCTGGAGCCTTCTCTTCTCCAGGCTGAACAAGCCCAACTCTCTCAGCCTGTCCCCATAGCAGAGGGGCTCCAGCCCTCTGAGCATCTTCGTGGCCTCCTCTGGACTCGCTCCAACCGGTCTACATCCTTCTGATGCTGGGTGCCGCAGAGCTGGATGCAGCACTCCAGGTGGGGTCTCACAAAAGCAGAGTAGAGGGGGAGAATCACCTCCCTGGACCTGCTGGCCACACTTCTCATTGCTTTTTGGAAACACCAATCTGTGGGACTGAAACATTCTAGCCTTGATCTTAAGTACACAGCCCTATGGTCCTTTCTGCTCCCACACACACTCAATACCCCTTCCTTTTTTTCTTTAAACACTTTCATCATCCACAGGAGTTGGGGGGAGGGCGGAAGGGGAGAGAAGTACTTATAAGGTTGGAAGAGGGAAGAATATTTGCTTTCTTACTGTCAACAAATTAAAAGAGCCAATGGATAAAAATTACTTATTTTGCATGGCACCTACATCAGTAAACTCTATTCACTAAAATCTCTGAGACGGAACTTCAAAGTGCTAAATTATTGAAAACCTCATCCTAAGCTACAGAGGTACAATATTTTTAGCAGAGAGTGCAAGCCAGCACTGTGTATCAGTAGGGGGTTGGAGTCTCCTCTCCTGGGCTTGACAGCGTCAGCTTTAGTGTCAGGAATTTACATGGAAAAAAACTGGAAATGCTGCACACACTGAAAACAGGAAAAAATCCTTCCTACCTAGAAAGGAGGGGAGAAAGAAATTGTGTTACAATTACTGAACTCATAGTTTAAGGTGCTCTTCAATCCTCACTTTTTGTAACACTTGGAAGAACAGGATAAACCCGTGCTTCCTCTGGCTCTGTGAGAAGGGACCCCAAACCACAACTCTTCTCCCTCTGGCTTCCATAGTGAAGACACAGTAGCCTGTCTACCTTTCCATGGCATCTCGGCTTTGCCACCTCTCCAGGCCTGCTCAGCCCCTGCCCATGTGTGGGCTGACAGCCTGGGGTACACGTGGGGAGAGGGAGGAAGCCACGCATGCTCTTCTCCACTCCAACACCGTCAGTGGTTCCAGCCCTACGTACGGGAGGTTACAAGCGGGGAGAAGAGCACGGCAGTAGGTAGCACTGACAGATGGTGAACTGCTCCTTATACTCCGGTACAAAGCAACAAAAAGAGCTTCCATCTTTTCTCCTTCAACCTGTGAAAACATGCGGCTATGAGCTACTTCTGCCTCCCCAAGGGGCACGAGCTATTCCTCCGGTGGTCCGCAGGGCTATGCAGGAGCACAGGCGAGCAGAAACCCTCTGCGGCAGCTTTTCTGCGCGCTCACTAAGGTTGATCCTCACTGTCATCAGCCTACAAACACTGTACAGTTTTTCTTAGACACGTATGTATGAACACAGCATTTACGATAGGTCATTAATTAATACTGTGCTAACACATGCAACTCCTATGGCTTAGCTTTTAAATTCTTGAATCGTCTGTGTTTTTATAATATTTTGATGCAGCAGCAAACAGAGGCTTAAAGCAGGTCACTGCCTCATGCTAATGAAAATAAGTATTTTAAGAGTTTACAGTCCACTGCTCCCATTTTCTGCTTGTAACTATGAGAACATGATTGAAAGAAATGCATATGCATGCACATTTGAAAAAAAAAAAAAAAACAACGAGACAGTCAGTGCTAAGAGGTAACTTAAAATAAATCAAACTTATCTGGATATGGAAATTAACTCTGAAGACATTTGAATAATCTCACTTTTGACACGTCCTTATGTCACACAATAATCACCTTCATGGAATAGCAGTCAGCACTTTCTAATTATCCTACACATTTGACCCTACCCCCTCCCCCCTTCTTTAAAGTCCTTAATTTTCCCTGCTCCTCTATCAGGACAGAGCATGCTGTGTGGCAGCCTAACAATCACCATCACAAATAGGTGTGGAAGTATCTAATCTTGAAATGGGAACAATCAAACGCTATTTCCCAACCGTATTTCAGGATGTTTCATGTGCAAGTATTCAGTACAAGTAATTCATAGTGAAATCGCCATCAGCCGCATACCTTGTGCAAGTGTTCATGTCTGTGCCAGCTTATGGATGTCTTTATTTTATGCACATTTTCTCCTCTCTAATGAAACAGGTTTTGGATACTTTCAGGAAAAAAAATTACTACAAAAAGGCAGAAATAATCTGTAACATGGTCCTACCAGTTAGAATTGGTACACTGTTTTCAAGGCTTGTTCATGAAGTTTGAGTAGTTAAATCATATAACATCCACAATGGCTTTAAAGGCCCCTGGGACTACTTCCCGAGTACTTATTCTTTGCTTAGTAGTCAAGGATGTGCATTTTTCATGGTTCAGTTCCTCGTTTTACACGGGGTCTGCATAGCCTGAGGTGTCACATTTCATGGGAATTTCACAAAGCATAAAAAAAATTACACAAAACTTGAAGATTCATTTTCATGGAGACAGAAAGCAACCCAAAGCCTCCCAGCCTCTTGTCAGCTTTAAAAACAAGGGAAATCCATAATTTTATGGTGGTGTTATTGCTGAATTCCATGTAGACCATGAGAACCCTATATCCTCCTTACAAGCAGTCCCAACATGAAAGGCCGTTTCATATAATGCACAGAGCAAGGAACAGCTCTGTTTATTTGTAGATGTGTAAATTACTATAGGGTGGTTAAACTTCTGAACTCAAATTTGCTTCAGTGCCAATTCCCATCCCAGACTGGGAGGACTTGTACTGTACGCTGTGTGTTAGGACCATCTGGCTCTGCTTCTAGATGGATCACGGATCAGAATCATATCCAGGGAGAAGGGGGAGAGGAGGAGGGAGGAAGGAGAGGGCAAGTCTTTCTCCACAAACGAAGGGAACACTTAAGGCTGTGTTCAGTAGGAAACTAAGTGTAATGCAGGAATAGATTTAGTCTTAAAATTACAAAATATGCAGATAAGAAATGAAGAAAGAAAATGTCAAAAGCACAGAGAGGGAAGCAGAGAGGAAGTTTTCCCTCTTTTTAAACTGTCTGGTTTCCAAGGCCAAGCTCTCCCAAACTACCCTTGTACAAGCAAACTAATTTCTTTGGTGTTAAAGAGGTATTTGCAGAAGTGAAAGTGGATTCAGCTACTGAGCCAAGGAAGTTTAGTATTTATGTTATTAATCATGGAGATAGTACACTATGCCCTGTTTTCTGGTATAATGAAGAGCACTATAATCTCATTATTTCTAACCTAAAGAGTACACAAACCAGGATGCCAAATCCATTCATATTTTTTTTATTCTGTGGTTTTTCAAGACAGGAAAAAAAGACTTATCTTAAGGTTTCTGCACATGTGTAGCAGGAAGAGGTACTGAGCCTATACCAGGTATAGGTCTGAATTTTCTGGGACTGTTACTTCTGACACAAACGACAACAGACAGCACCTACAAAGCTCACTGATGGAAAGCTGGCAGCATAATTGATTTTCCCAAAGGGAGAGGGGGCATGGCTGCATCACAGTGACACCATACCTAAGCCCAGCAGTGCTGCTTATTACCAGATCATATTAGCACAGGTACACTAATTTGCTAACACACTGCTGTGTGTTTGGCTCAGTTGTTTTTTTGTTTTGGGGGTTTTTGATGGTGCTGGTGGGTAACCTAGGTTGTACCTCCATGTGAGGCTGCCCCATTCTATGTGGGCACAATAGTTTCCAGGTGGAGTTGTTATCCCTTGGTATGGTTCCATGGGACTGCAGTCTGGTGTCCTGCCTAAAATGAATGATAGGAATGTTCAAATCCTCACACGACAAGTGTCCAACTCATGTGCTTTCTGATGGACTCAGCAGAAAGACCAAAGAACTGAATTTACAAGGATACTGAGCCAGCAGGTCACTCTCAGAAGCAATGCTCCTAAGTAATCAGGCTTTAGGCCCTTCATTTCTCTTTAAAGCACAGGCTCTTACTACAGCTGCTTCGAGATCACCTGAGAAGTTTACATTACTTTGAAGAACTGCATGTAAGAAGTCAACTTTAATAAGTAGAGATATGTGCAAGAACTTCACAGTCATAAACGGATACCTGCACAGTGAAGGTTCAGAGAAGAAAGTCAGGTAAGTTTTCATACTTGGCTTCAGGAAAATAAAGAAATGCAAAGGTAAGCCTAACCATGCACAGTCTGTTCCTATTTACTTGGGGCTGGGATACTTTTCTACAGCTGGAAAACTTTAAGCAGTCCTCCAGTTCACAATGAAACTGGAATGACACAAAGGTATGCATGATACACAGTATAAGCTACGTTTTCACTACTAAAGTTACATTACTACCATCTGGTTTACTTCTGCGGTACCAACCCAACAAGACACGTCTATTTAGGACAGACACAGCCTCCCACAGACCTTAGTTCTAGTCTTCTGATATTTACACAAACCCTGCTGATGATAAAAAGCTTCGTATGCATTTACCACAGAAGAACATGCTTCCCCATGCTAAACGCTCTGCAATTCCTAACCTTTAACACAAAAGGTCAGAGCCACATAATCTATCAGGGTGAGGGGGGAAAATTCAAGAGCACTGGAAGCATTCGCGTCCTTGTAATAACGAGGGGTCTTTCTGATAAAAAGCAGCCAGCTGGTTCCTGGAAATGGATTGTACCCCCATTAGAGAGCGCACACTTATAAACCCTGAGCATTCCTAGTAGCAGTTGGCTCGCTGCAGAAATGCCACCGGCTCGCTGATAACTTCACGTCTGGCTTTCAGAACGAGAGGGTTATCAGCAACAGCCTCCACCACCCGCTTGCAAAACCTCACCCTCACCTTCGACTTCCTCTAGCTCCTTGACATCTTTGGGCACACAGTGGCCTGGTGACAGACAGTAACCAGATGGTCTTTTACCAACCAGCACTGAGTTGTGTCAGGAATTTAATCTGATTTCCCAGAATACGCAGCACCACCCTTCGTTCTGAAGTTGGCGTGCAGGTGAAATCGCATGCCTCCGGCCTTATAAATAGACCTAACTGTCGGTGGCTCTAGTGCACGTCTGTGATGGCACGTTTGCCCATTGCTTTAGAAAATCTGGCCCCTGCCTGGGCATTCATCAGCGATTCTGACCAACGCTGGTGGCTCCTGTGCATGCTCAATCACTCCATCAAACAGTGCCGGCGTCTCCTAATTCCAACAGCAAAATCACTTTCTGCTTCACAATAAGTAGCTCTCACAGCAATTTCTTTTCACTTTTTGTTGTGGTCACATACAGCACATACAGCATCTGTAATGTGTTGCACATACAGCATATGAGTATGGAGTATGTCAGATCCCTCACGCAGGACCATCTTCTGCGCCTGCTCCAACGTCTGTACAGACCAACATGACTTTATCACTTCATCAGAAGTGGAGTGGGTCAGCAATAGGAAAAAATAAAAACTGGTTCTACTGCAACTTAGTTTTTCTGTCCAGATTATTGAATGAAGTATAGATTATCAAAATTTTGGATATACCTACCTTTAATTTTAGATTAGAACAATGGTTTTAGTGGGAGGAAGTAACTTAAAGCAGAAAAATTGCCCTGAATCATAATTTTTAGCCTCTCTCCAAGCACATGTTTTCCTATATTTCATCTTAAAAAAAACCCCAACCAACCAACAGACACCACTCCCTAATTTTAGCTCTCAGTAAATTAGAGACCTGCATCCAAAGGTAGAGCCTGATTCAAACCTGGCCTAGTATAAGCACAGGCTGATGGTTTAATTTTTCCCTCAGCCTTAGTTCTCTAACATTTTGCACTGTAGCAAGATCAAGGCCTCTTCCTGCTTCGACTGGACACCTAGCTTGTGTATATAAAAGATATGAATATAAAGATATGAAGATAAAGAATGAACTTTATCTTTCATCTAATTATGGACACCACTAAATACTGATGTGAATGCACAAGTAGGCAATTAGGAAGTACACAAATATGCTCTTCAAAAAGGGATGGATGACGTTTTGACCACCTCTTCATTGGATGTGAAGGACAGCTGGGGCAGGATCCCACCAGGTGGAACTTCTTCCACCATGGTGTCAGCAGACTGACCCCTGAACCATCATACCTCACTTATTCAGTCTATTTTCAAAAACAATTAAACCTTGCTCTACACAAGCTTCTTTTTTTTCCGACCTTTCCAACAGCACTGGCTAGGTTAACAGAAAACATGAAGGTTGCCATAATTCTACCAATTATTTAATTAGCCTGTGCTCAGCCATGACAATTTCATGTGTTGCTTTCTCATTCTGCGCAAGGAACAGAAGATTTCAAAATTACATCCAAAGCATCATCAAAATTACAGCAAAACATATTAATCCTCATCAATTATAGGCATTTTAATCTTTCACCCATTTCCATTTCTTTTTAAATATTTAGGCAACACCCACCACACTGCAATCTTGTAAATGGGACAGAAATTTTTAACTTCAGTGCTGTGAGTCAAGTTCATCATTCTTCCGGATAACTCACTGAAGGGGGAAAAAAAGAAAGGCGGGGGCAGGAAGCAGGCCTGTTTCGGGGGGGGAGGGGGGGAATCCCTGAAAACACAGTTTCTTTACATCTCCATAATAGTTAAAAGCAATGCAAAAGAGTAAATTTAAGATGAAGAATTAGTAAATAGGGAGGAAAAAAAAGCTGTTTTCTAAACCAGTTTTCCAACAAGAGCAACTCGACAGAAGCCCTGGCTACTGTTGGTTTAGAGCCTACACACACAAGGGAACACTTTGGGAAAGGTATTGCCAAACAACCCTAGTTCAGGGGACCTGAGGAGAAATAAACAGTCACTCCTTAATGCTCAACAATCAACTGTCTAGATTTCTCAGTATTGTATGTAAAAGCCACACGTCTTCATTTACCCATTAAAGTAACTAAAACTTTTGTGACTCATATTTAGTCATTTTTTTTGGCAACTCGGCCTGGCTTGAACCAAATCAAAACCACTAAGCAGAAATTCACGACCGGGAAACATCAGACTGAAACAATGCAGACCTTTTTCTAAAGGAAAGCAACGTCCTCAGAATATAACTGGTACTTGGGAAGTCACTGAACCACCCACAACCCTTATGTATACATGTTTTGCCAATCTATTTTCCCTCCTAGGTCCAAAACTACTTTTTGAAGAGTGCAGGCAATGTTGTGCTTAAGGATGACATTTACTGCCCTGTGAGCCGGGTTAGGATCTTAAGAGGAAAACAATGAATTACATCAAAGGTGCTGGAGGAATGCAGCCAGAAGAGGAGATATCACATCCTTTTATGAATCAGGTTAAATGCAGTGAAAATACGGAGGATATATTTCACTCCAAAAGGATCTGCAGGACAAGGACACCACAGCAGGAAGGCACAAAAATTCTAATCAAAGACGACTTTTTTTTTTCTTAAATCTCCATAACTTAACACTGAGTTTAAAGCTTATGAGACCACCTCAGCGCTATAATGTATCTTCTGTGAAATTTGTTAACTTATTCACCAGTACTCCCAGTTTAGTAAAATGCAGCACTGCAATCATACACGACTGTCACAAAAAAATCCAACCAATTGCTACGGCCATCCAAAAACAATATACCAGAAAAACACTCTTACATGACGTATTTAATTTTTCTTTTCGGCACCCTCCTCAGTATATTTGGATAAGATTGTCTGGCTACACTGTACTTCCAAACCTATCTTTATCTCATTGCACATGCAGACCAATTCAGAAAGTACATGCTGGCTCCTGGAACTGCAAACCAGCTGACATAATCTTGGACTTGTAACAAGTTTTGAACTTCCTGAAAGACAATCACGACAAATTTAACTTCTGAAATAAAACCCACATCACACAGAAAAATCGTATTATTGTAGTAGGTGCTAGGAAATACTAACTGGCGAAAAACTTCAGCTTCTCACACCAGCAAAAAGGGGGGAAAGAAGACCTGATTTCAGAAGACACCAATCCCTAAAAGCATCTTCTTAAAATGAAGTTTTTAGCTCTATGGCTTACTTCCACAAGGTTAGTTCCTGTTGCTGGTGGTTGGTTTGTTTTATATTCCTAATGAACATGCTGTGACCACTTTTTAATAACAATGCAACAAGATGAGTTTGCAGTTTCCTTATTATGATGTCACGGACATTGGCACTAAGGATCTGGTTTATCACCCATTGAATTCAGTGGAACAGCTCTAACTTCAGACCATGGACACCAAGCTCCTAAACACAGCACAACTAAGAAGCCACACTAAGAAAGAGACCACTCTGATCCCCCTGAATTTTGGATGCTGTAGGTTATATCCTAGTAACAGGAAAAAGCAATCAGTGCGGAAGGAAGTTTTAACTCTTCTCAATCCATACCTGGATGATGTCAAATGAGATCTCAAGGTCAGACTGTCCTATACAGCACATTTATTTTGCTTCTAGTCTGAATTTTCTGAGATCATCTATGGCCAGTTTCCTCCCAGAAACAACTTCTTTCAGCTGTAAAGAAAATACCTTTTTTTTTTTTTTTCCACATGTTTCTGTGTCCTTGTCTAGTTTCACTGTGGTTAATAGTCTTTTGAGTATAGACAAGCTACTATTCAACTACATTTCTATCACTCTACAACTACTGACATAGAACATAATTTGTGGTACTGGTTTGGTTTTTTATATAGCCCCAAAAGCTGGTATTTGTACAGTCTAATCTTCAAGTTCTTCACATGAAGCCAACTTACTACGTACATCCTTGCTTTCAGTAACTTAGCATTTCTTCTTCTTACAAAATCCTTCTTCTTATTCTGCATTTGTTTTACTCAATTTGCAGTTTGAGTTTTGGCAGCTAAATACATCAAAGTGACATTTTTAAAGACAGCTATATATGTCAGTCTAAGAAAATTCAAATGAGCAATCCACCACAGCTATGCATTCATTAGCACTCTCTATTTACTATGAGATCATCCAGCAGCAAAAATCCTTTGGCGTGACTATTCTCCTCTCGCTCATAGCCCCTCAAAATACTGAAGGAACTCTCACAATTTACAGCCTGGTTTTCCTGGTTAGATGAAAATCAAATGCGTTCATTTGGGCTTTACAATAGAGTAAATCGGCTTTCTAATCCAGTAACTCACCTTTTGTGCATCACAGAATGGTTTGGGCTGGAAGAGACCTTAAAAACCATCTAGTTCCAACCCCCCTGCCATGGGCAGGGACACCTTCCACTAGACCAGGTTGCTCAAAGCCTCATCCAGCCTGGCCCTGAAGACAGCCAGATGGGGCATCCATCACTGTCCAAACCCTACCTTTGCCAGTTATCTTTTGAGTGGAAAGAACAGGATGTTAACCTCTGATTTCCTGTTTAACTCCAAAATATCAAACAGCTAAAAATTGTTTCCAGCTGACTGACCTTAACTATCTCACTGTTTATTTCATAGCTCTAATCCCACTTCAGGAAGTTATTTTGGTCTGTGCCCTTTGACATCTACAATTATCCAGTGAAAGCTCTAGAACACCTTTCCTTTCTTACAGTTACAGATTTCCAGTATAATCTACAAGAAAAGCTGGACAATAGAAAGATTATCAATATTTAAATTTTCCAACTCATCCTGGTCAGTGGTGAGTATTAATCCCCTCCTTAATTTTCCTGCATAACATGCAAGAATCAGAACCAAACTGAGAATCATGTTCCAAGACACTTAACGTGGCGAGGTGAAGACAACCTGCGAGAGTTTCAGAGTAGTGAAACCAGCTTTTGGAGGCATTTCCTTTACCTCTCAGGATGTAGTTCTGATAATTCTGGTCGGCCTCTGCTCCCACTTTGATTAAGCACGTCAGACCTTCAGCGACAACAAACTCATGAACCAAGTCCTTGTCATCCTGCCACAGAGGAAAGGAAAAGCTGCGTTAGAATTTTGAAAGGCAAAGAAACAGGACCTACCGTAATGTAAAATCAAATGCATGCCTGCAACACCACTATTGTGTTTCAGATGATGTAAGCAAGTGGATGTGAAAGACCAAAAGCAGATTTCTCAGTTTTAAGATCAGAATTAATTATATTGATGCAAAGCAAGAAAAAGCAAGATTTCACCTTTAAGCCAACTACAGAAGATGAATAGTCGTGAAACATGACTTTTGATTTTTCATTAAGTACTTGCAGACATTCTACTTGATATTAAAATCTCATCACAGCACATAAACAGACAACCTTAAAGTCTTAAAGTGGCAGTAACAACAAAAGGCGGTCATCTAGATGCCTTAGCAGAATTCCAGTTTCAGCATTTGAAATGCATACAAAACTTTAGAAATCGGTGTTTATTGCAATGCAGTATTATACACATTACCTTAACAAAATATTAATTCATTATCTTTAGAATGGGAAAGTATAATGTTGAATATAAGAACACTACTAGATAATATTCTCAGATTATAATGGAAAACATAGTGAATACAAGAGAAAATACTCCCCAATACTTGATGGGAGTTAAACTTGTTAAAGCAACTCACTTTCTGGGTTTTTTTTAAGCATCAGTCCTTTACTCAGTGCAGCAGAATGACCTTGTATCACATACTAGGGAGAAAATGGCTTCGCCGTGCGTTACTTTGCCACGGGACTATAAAGCACCACTTCTAAAGCTTTCCTTGTCCTACAGAAGCTCAAGTAGACAAACAAAAGGCTACTAAAAAACTTGATTAAACAGCACCTAATGGATTAACCGTATAATTTAAAACTTCACTGGAAGAGAAGAACTTTGTGGACAAAATCATCATAGCTACTGAGTCCCTTCTTTTGATTATGTTAATACATGTTTTCATATACAACAATGTATTAGATAGAAATTTCAGCTTTCCAATAACACAGCCCTGAAGCCAAGATCCTCCAGAAGAGTCTTCTCCCTGGCTATCCCTAGCAGCCAGGCAACTGCTCTCTCCCATACATCCCTTTGTATGTAGTGGTTTTACCTCAAAGAAATTTGAGTAATCTCTTATTCTTCAAGATTTTTGAATCTTGCTTCTCCTAAAACTCAAGAGAGAGGAATGTATCTCTGGAATTTGTCAGCTAAGCTTACAGTGTATTCAGGGTTCAGGTACACTAACACTACATACCATGGTAATTCACAAGGAGTCTGCACACCTAGAAAGCAAGTTAAAAATTCCTTGCTGATAAAGACAGAAGGTGCCAAATTTTCCATATCCAGTGTGGGGAGTAGTGAGAGCAAGGGCAAGGGGCAGAAAGGACAGCAGTATACAGAAAAACTGACAGAAATCAGTAGCACAGTGCAGAATCAAGAAAGCTTTGGGGAAGACATGCTCCAAAACAGCTTTTGTATAAATCTGGTGACAAATAAATGCATAATTTATTGGGCAACACCACTGTCTAATTTAAGATAAACAAGATATATGACACAGAGATCACACTTCCTTGTTCCTTAAATACCTTTTGCTGATACTTGAGTAGACATTTTGATTTTGCATCAAGTGTGTTTGAACCATCCTTGACTTAGGGGGGGGAAAAAAAAATCTATTATGGATTGACTCACAGTCAAATAAGCAGGACTGGAAAACAGTAAAAAGGAGCAATAACTTCAGTCTGCAAATTCTGAAATTTGTTAACAGACCTAACATGCCTATTTGGGAAAAAAAAAAAAAAAAAAAAAAACTTTTGGATGATATAAAAAAAAAAAAAAATTGTCCCTATGCTACAGAAGTTAATAGTAGTTCAGCTTCAGAAACCTTCAGGTCAAACTCAAAAAAAAAAATTTTAACAGCACATAGCCAGTATAGGCTGTTGACATTCAGTGGAAGATAAAAACTGAAATATGCATTAGAACTTTAAGATATAAAAGGTATCCATCATGCCGTAGCCTGTGGTTTTTCCTACGTGACACACAGCACATAGCCAGTATGGGCTGTTGACATTCAGTGGAAGATAAAAACTGAAATATGCATTAGAACTTTAAGATGTGAATGTATATTAGAGTATCACCTGGGGAAAAATTAGCATTTAATTATCAAAATAACTAATATGAGAAGGAAATATTCTCAAAATAACTAATTTGAGAATTAAATATACTAGAATTAATAACTAAAAAAGATCTTGGTGACTTCTTGTTTCTTTTTAAACAAGGACCTTCCAAAAGAAAGTTGCAAAATTTGCCTTCTGGAACTTTTTCAAAGCAGCTGAAGGAGTAAACCACTGTAGCATGGAGTCATCCTTGACTGAAAGGAGATATATTGCAGGGGAAGAGCAGAGGAAATGAAAGGGACGAGGGACTCTAACCAGACTTCTTTTGGAAAGCACTGAATAAACAAATCAAATCTGAATTTAAAAAAAAAAAAAAAAAGGCTTTTAAGGTACTTCTCCTTTCCCAAATAAAAGGGAAAAAGAAGGTGTAATGAAGCAGTGTAAAAACACATCATGCTCCAGACATAAATCTGAACTCAGTACATTATCTATCCCATCATGTATATACGATAAGAGGAAAGAAGCAAACATCTGGAATGTGCAAAGAAAGATGAAAGGCATCCAAGCCCATACGTTCTACATTGAGAGGAGAATGTTTACATCAATTTTGGTCTAGGATAATCTTTTCAGACCCATTAACTCACTGACTTGCCAAGTTAGGTGACCTCAAGAGTAAAGGCTACTCTCTAGCAGTGGTAAGAGGTTCAGGTTTCCAGGAAAAGAGCATTCATTGTACGGAATATATGGTGTGTGTGACAACGATACGTACAAGTAGCTGCCGCATGTGTGCGATAACAGTTAAAAGGAGGCAGGGAAAGGTTGTCATTTGCTATGGAAGTGGACTCCTCCGCTAATATCACAAAGATTTATGACCCCTTAATCAGCAGACATTAAAGCACTGATGAGAAAAGCAGCAAAACATAGGCAAAGCTCTCTAAGCTTCCTGCTAAGCTCCTGCAACCGTAAAGATTGTGCCGTGACACAAAGGCTGGCTACTTAAAGTCTTTATGAAAAGATAGCAGTGGCCTTCATCAATCAGATAACTATATTTTACATGTTCATTCACAAATTTGGAATAGATCGTGTCTATTCCTTTCTTCGGGCATCTCGGAAGAAAAAACAAGATAGCATATGTCACTTTGTACTAGAGCTCTATTTCTGCCCAACGTATAATGAAAAACACATGAACTATATCCAAACTGGTGAGGTTGAAGCTTGCTTGTGTGGTTGACAAAATGCCCAAAACATTTTCACCTGCATCCCCCAGCCTAGCTATTAAAATGACCCCACAGACCCTGTGATCAAGCAATCTATACAGTACACTCACATGCCACTGAATGAGAGGGGTAGGTGGGATTCTCTTCTTTCCTACCCGTTCTCCCGTCTCTGTTTCCGTTGATATATTCTCTGCTGCAGTTTTGCAGGCTCCTAGCTAAAGGTGGAGGCTGAAGACTTGTTTTCAAGGAACGGTACTTTGCAAGAATGCATCTTATCTGGTGTGCAGATGTTTACATACTGTTGAAGATAAATCTTTCTGCAGCCTGCTATTTCTGCGGGCCCTATGTTTGAAAACTTTTACCCAAAGCAGGATTATTTTTCTGCCACAAGAAGTTTGCATTACTTCCTAATAAGAATCAAGGTTTTGGAATACAGTTTCTCAAGGGCAAGTTGTTGTTGTGGTGTTGGTTTTATGTTGTTTGTTTTTGGGGTGGTGGTTTGATTTTTTTTTTCCCCTCTAACTAACAAGCACTGGTGAAAGCTCTATGCCAAGTATTTGGAGAAACTGGATTAGTAACTGAATATTTGTATTTGGACATGCACATACATATTTCTCTCTTATGTGGCTAACAGCTGTGCAGAGTACTGTCTTTCCAAGAAATCATAACAAGATGCTTGTCTATGAGATTTCCACCAAGAACCTCATTTTTATGGTTTATTTCCTTTCTTTTCATAAACTCTCTCATTGTTTCTGGTTGCTTGAGCATTCCCATATTTATTCCTATGCTGTACAGTCCTCTCCTTCTTCTGTTACTAAGTTAACCATTGCACATTTTATAATGTTCATGTCTTTAAAGAAGGAACCACAGGGTTCCCCAGTCCGTGCTCTCCACATGACACGTTACTGAGCGAGCCAGCAATCACATTCTGTACCGAACAAACTTTCCAAAATGCAAAAGTTGCAGTAATCCAGCCCAGAAGTGAGAGCAGCACAGGCAGTTGGGGTGCCAGTTATAACCATGAGAATCTTCTTGCTAAGCTTTGCCTACAGTCTTGCAGGAGGGGTCTGCACTCACACTGAGCTCCAGCGATTGACACTTCACCCTCTGTCTGACCAAGAGCTTCCCTCTCCACTCTGGCACTCTACAACATCCCCATTAAAGGAAATTTAAACTCTGATTCTCAGGCCAGCTCTGATTTTGCCTGTAGACTAAAACCGTTAACATCACAAAGATATACTGCATTCCCATTTTAACGTCGCAATAATTCACCTAGGCAAAGATGAATATTGCCAATTCACTGTGCAATGTAGCGTAAGAGGAGAAACGTAAACTCTACCAGATCCAAAGAGGAGGAGCATCCTCCTCTGCTGCCTGAAATCTTGTGGAACAAGATGCTGGCAGCATACCAATCCAGAGTCCTACAGGCAGAAAGGGCACAGCTCATTCAGACACTGCCTGGCTCCAGAAACAGAAATTACTTACTTCTTAAAAGGGAGAGCCTAGGGAAATCTCTATTCATTATGGTGTTCAACTGCGGGATTGTACACAGAGGAGGTGCGCTGTCCCCACTCTACATTAATACATTGGAGTGAGGTCTCCCTGGAAACCCCTCTTCTTCAGATTCCCCTGCCAGAAGTATATGCTGCTCGGCAAGGAGGCAGAAGTGAAACAGAAACCTCAGATGATTATGCTCAATATGAAAAAAATAAAATAACCAGGCAAAAATACATGAAACATAAAAATGCCAGCAGACTCACAGAAAATCCTCTGAAAAATATAAATGATGGCCAACCTTTTTAGAACTGAAAAGACTTTTTTTCACCCTTTTTTTTTTTTTTTTTTTTTAAATCTCCTGCAAAGTCAAGATAGGATCACAAAGTTCAGCTGGTTTTAGGAGGATTAAGAATTAGGGATTAGGATTCATTCATTTGGGGATGTAAATTAGCAGCAGAGGGACAGCAACTGGCTGGTGAGGAAAGGGAGGAAGGAGGAGGCAGGTCAAGGAGCAAGCCATGCACAACTGCTGGCTTTTGCTGGCATAAATCTCAAATGACAATACATCTGGCGCTCCACCACAAGAAAGTAAAATGTAGGACTACTACCCAATATACTTGAAAAGCCTCCTCTGTTACTAAGTGAATGAGAGCAGAATGATAAAATCTGGATTTCTGTTGGCAATATCATCAATGACAGGTAGATCCTTAGTCCACCCTTCCTACTCGTAATAGGGCAAGGAGAATAGAAATTTGTTGATCACCTTTTCTAAGCACTTTTCTGGCTCTGGCAAACCTTCATGTATACAAAAAAAAACCCCAAAACAACTCCATAGCTTGCGCCTAACCTGACTGCCCTGGGCACCAGTAGCAATGTGGCAGTGCAGCACTATGAGTAGAATGCACTTCCATCACCTCGGAAACTTCACGTCCACAGGTTCCCCATATAACTCCAAATGCTTATACAATGCTCTGCCTGAGTAACAATGAAAATTTAACAGCCAGTTCCCCTCTGCCCTCCTTTCAGCTGCCTAGCTCTGTGACCCCGAAGTCTACATTAGAAATATACCACGATAAAGTTGCCACAAGAATATTTTTAACGGTTGCTACCTGCCTTCACTATGCATCACATCTGCTGAAGTTACCAGCAAAATAATTACTCCCATTGACAAGACTATAATGATGTAGTAATACAAGAGTTATGCTTTGCTCTATTAGAAACAGAAATCCCAGACCATTTCTAGAGTCCAGCTTTTTTACTGGCTAAGCAACAGGTTGCATTTTATAGATCAAGATTGGCTTGCAATGTTTGCAGTTAGAAAAGCTCATTTTGGCTTGAAAACTGAGTAAACACGGTCAGGAAGTGATTGAAGGAGAATGGGTCGCCAAGACATAATTTATAGATACTTTCCCACACTTTAAACTATAGCTATATTCTTTGGACTCTAAAATTATTGATGTAATTAAACTACTAGATTGTCAATCCAGAAGTGCCTGATACTATCTAATTCAATTGTCACTGTTTATTTCAGGCCATTTCAAAAGCCAAGTCATCTATTGCAAACAAATCTGGAAAATAATCATTCCAGAAACATAACACACATGCAGATATATATGCACATACATACATACACACACTTAAGTGCTACGAGTCCCTCAAGACTGTATCACTATTGTAACCTACGTTATTTAAGCAGCTACAGAACAATTCCATGTATGGACCAGATGAGCTGGTGATTAAGCAGGCAAGTCTTGTATTAAACCAAGGACCCTCTGTTCTGCTTTGAGTCAGGAAACTACCCTTTTAAGACGAACCAAACACAGCTCTCGGGGATAACAGGAGAAGAGGCTTCTGATGTGACAGCAGAAGAGTCCATCTCTCTAAGACAAGTATTTTCACTGCCTGATACCTGGCAACTCAGAAACTACCCCACGATAAGGATGCTAGGCAAGTTCGGTCGCTGTCCTCCTTCCCACACACTCCCACCAGCGCACCTAGAAGAACATCAACTTGAGAACAAGGGCGCCTTGGCCTGGGATGTCCCAAAACTGCTGTCAGCTGCTAGGGGTAACTGAGGCAGTGCCAGAAGCATTTTAGCAGTGATGGAGATCAAGCAGCCAGTGTCCCCCTCAGTGGAAGCTCCTTCCTCTGGCTGTTTCTGTCAGTTGCAAATGCCACTTCACTGCCCTCACTGGCTGTGCTACAGCTTCCACTCTTCTGCCCTCCAAGCTTCTCCCTACGTTCCTCCATGCTGACTCCATACTCCTTACTTTCTTCTCTCCCCAGCCTTTACGCCTTCCCAACTCATTACATGTACCTCTGTGTAGAAGCATGACCATAATGTTGTGATAGCAAGGCATCAGTATTTTTACTCTGTTCCCTTCTTTCCTATCCTCACATGTATTTATGTAGAGCAACATTTTACAACAGCTTGCATGGAAATAACCATCCCTCTTTACTTTCAGTGGGATAATATATTTCAGCAACCCGCAATGCAAAGCTTGGATTCTAGTGATGATATAACGAAAATTCATCCTCAAGTACCCATTCCGTTGCATATCCTTGCCATAAGTCAGCTGCCAAAGTAATCGCCAAATGCCAGCAATATTTTTGCCGGCCTTTTAAGCACATCAGCGCCAGCTGATGATAACGCTATGCCATTAAAGTATTAAAAAATAAATTTTCTTTCTTTCCAAGACAAAAACATTTCAAAAACAGACCGCACTATTGCACATTATGGATTTCCACATTGGCACCAATAAAGAGATACAGCAATTCACCCAATAGTAGTGTTTGACTTAGAGCCATTAATCCCCTGTAGTTCCCATTCTGAAACACCCTCTGTCCAGAACAGAAATATTCTGTTGTTTCTGAAGAACACATTTTGTATTGTGCTAAAAATAACAGCAAAACAAATACAGCATTTGCCAGTATTTCCCACTAGCAAGGCAGAGAAGCTGCTTAACATTTATTATTTCACACTTCCTTTACACAGAGACACATTTTAAATAGTATGTCTTTCTGAAGTTTCTTTTGGATAGCTGAAAGAATACATGGGCGCAAAATAAATGTTTTAATAGTTAACATTACTTTACAAAGTAAAATGTGTGAAAACATATCCAGTATTTAATACCTTGAAACAAATATGCATTTCTCTTAGAGAGAGAATCTCTTCAAGCTTGAGGATATTGGGAAGAACTCTGATCAAAATGAGGTTCAAACATCTTTGGACATTTTTCTTCTGGCCAAATTTTAAAAGATATATAAAACTTGAAACAAGACATTAGTATTAATAAGTTTTCAGTAATGCAAAGACTTCTCAAAGTCTTTTTCAAATTTCTCCAATTCCTCAAATGATAGATGTGCAGATACCAAAGATACCCAGCATTAGCCATGTAGCTATCCCAGTAGCTGTCCTGCAGCATATGTAAAAAAATCTTGAGGAAGTAACAGATAAGAATCAAATCCTGCCTTATTAGATTTACTGAGATTCCTCAGTCAAATCAGTGTTTATTAGACACAGTTAAGGTATGTTTAGAACATCAAGTTCCTGCCAACAGCAACAGAAGAAAGAGAATGGTAGAAGGTAGACAACAAATATTGCATGCATTTATGAAAATATTTAAAGGTTTAAAACCTTCTTTGCAATCTCTTTTTTCTTCCCTTTTTTAAAAAGTCAACTTGTCTAGTGAAATAAAGTAACTTGTTATAATAATTGCTCTTCGCTATTGGGCATCCATGAAAAAAGGATAAAATTAAAACCAGAAAACTTTCAGGTCATATTTGTATTATTTTATCAAGGTCTAATAGGTAATTTATTACTACTCATTTCCCATTCATTTGTTACTTTAGTGAGATGTGCCTCATTTGTGTATGAATAAAGAATTGATCCTTTAAGATTTTGGGTTCCCTTCATAAAGAGTTTTCTTCCTTTTGGATATATACAACAAATTTTTAGGAGAAAAAAATCAGCCTATGGTCTTTCATGTTTAAACTTTTCTGATAGATAATCAGTCTATAAAAGACACATATTGGCACTTACACGTAGGGAAGGGAATAGAAGTTTGCACTGTTAAATATAGATATATAGTAAAGATTTATTCAGTGGATCTGAGATCCCTAAAGAATCACACGTCTTAAGCTGATTGAAGACAAATTAAATTTATAAAGGGAAGGATGCTTAGCCTGCCCAGAAAAGTTGCTCCCATGCCACATTTATGTTTTTAGTTTAAGCGTGCAATCTTAGGTTACCGAGAGCAAATTATTGTGATCCTGCCTGATCTTCCCCACCATCTTCTCCAAGAAAGTTCTGGTTCCCCTTTACTCTGAGCATGGTGTTTTGCTTCTTCAGTGACTTTGGTCATTAACCTGCCTGATTCCTGTATTGGGTTAGGGAGCTGCAGGTAGAATGTCATTTTACTGTGACTCTACAATGCTCGCTTCTCATGCTCACACTGCAGTTGCACGGTGACATGTTCAGCTCGGAAAGATCCCAGGGTTACCATCAAGTTCTACCACAGAAAATGGTGGGTTACTTCTTTGGGTTGTACAGAGCAATAAACTGATGCATTGTGTGTTTCAGGAGGGGGAGCTGAGATCTAACACAATTCTTAAAACGTGTTGAAAGAAACGACAGAGGAAAGAAACTACTACTGTTTCAGCAAACTGAACCATTTAGAAGTAACTTTCTGCTTTTGATATTTTATTATTGATGTTTAGCAGCCTTCCAGTACCTGAAGGGGCCTACAAGAAAGCAGGGTTGGGGGGGTGAGGGGACGGGGACGAACACTTTTTACAAGGGCCTGTAGCGACAGGACAAGGGGGAACGAGTTTAAATTGAAAGTGGGGAGGTTTAGATTGGATATCAGGAAGAAGTTCTTCCTGGAGAGGGTGGTGAGGCACTGGAACAGGTTGCCCAGAGATGTTGTGGATGCCCCATCCCTGGAAGGGTTCAAGGCCAGGCTGGATGAGGCTTTGAGCAACCTGGTCTAGTGGAAGGTGTCCCTGCCCATGGCAGGGGGGGTGGAACTAGATGGTCTTTAAGGTCCCTTCCAACTCAAACCAGTCTGTATGATTTTATGATTATTTCAGTTAATCAAAGCACAGATAATTACAGGATCTTTTTCCCCAGATAATTATTTTTCCTTGTAAGTACAAGAAGCAAGCAGGCAAAGTATCAGATTAATCTACACAAGCATTAGCCAGAAAGGCTTTGGCTGCCTCTCCCTGTAAAGAAAGAGCATTTAGTGGTGAATGAACAAAAAAGTCCTGCTGTTGCTGTTTGTTCACAACAGCCCACCTAACTGTATACACTCAACCACCAGGTAAAAATGAAGACACTGAAAACTGAAGACATTTTACGCCACTGACTTGGTGGGGACAGAACTCTATCCTTTGCACCTTGACTAAACAGCAGATACATCAGCACACTGTGGGTTTTTTTCTTCCAGTCTAATATCAGAATTAAACATTACTAGCAAAGTCACCTAGACCAGACCCTAACAGGGATATTCTTCATGGTACCTGAGCAACTGATCAAGTAATGTTCATGCACTGTATTACACACCTGAGGAAGCTAAAGTAGATAGGCTCCGTACCAACCAAGGTTTCCTGTTTCAACTCAAAGATTCGCACAGATCAGAGAGTGAATAATGGTGGCTTCCCAAGTTTTAAGGCTATCCTTGTGGTGGAAGTAGTTCCCATGGTATAGTCTCATTAAGAACTGCTTACATCTCAGCTTGTAACAGTGTCTAGGCATGAAGATGACACTCCAATTGCAAACGAAATTGAGAAACTGATTTTGACACTTGACGTCTTCACATCTATTTTACTTATAATGTCTAAACAGGAATGAGAAATATTCTTTGTAAAATAGGATTAAGTAGATATGTAAAACTGCTATGTGGAACTACGGTGAATTCAGTTTGAGAAGGAAATGAAGGTTTCTCTCTTCTTCATGACTTAATCAAGAACCCTTCCAGGAGGGCTTTTTAAAGGGAGACATGGCAGCCTGCCTCACAAGTGATGACAGCAGCCCCTAAATCAAGCGTCACACAGCTTCAAACCCTAAGGAGTCATCAGTCATGCTTGCAAGATGGAAAGGAGCAGCCTCCTTCCTTGAGATCAATGAGGCAAACACAGAATAGTCCTTCTGCTCTCCTAAGGATGATTGATTACTCCTTAGCAGCCAAAGTGTGTGACATTTGATTTCACTCACTGATAAGATTGTGTCTATCCAAACACCTTCTAGTTAATGTTTCTAGGGCCCCTACATAGCTGTTCTTTGTGACGTTTTACACAAAGCTGAATTGTTCTATGATTAATGAATTTCTCAACAATAGAAGAAAATTCTGTAAGCGAATTTTGTAACTGTGTTGCTTGATATTCCAATCACAACACAAAACAGAAATCTAGGCTCCTCAAGAAAAAACGGCATTTGTCAAATGACACTTAGTGGGGAAAACAGTCCTAAAAGACTTTTTTTTTTCCTAACACTTTAAACATACATTTTAGGTCTGCTTTTCAGAAAACTCAATGCATTGATTGATTAAAAATATTTTCCAGAACTTTAAGAAGCAGATTTAGACATGATTATAGATTTCAACAGACTTGAAACTGGCTTTATAGCTTTCTTATTTTTCTTACACCACCATATTCTTATCCAGTTATTTCATATTTCGAAATGTTGCAATCAGCATGATTTGAAACTATGCTTTGTAATACTTATAACTACAAGGCACAATTTTGTTTATAGGTTCTAAACCATGTCTGCTTTATATTACATCTAGTCATATCAGAGATCTTGTTAAATATTTAACATCACCTAAATTGCATAGCACTACTTACATGTATTATCGTGCTCATACCCAATTTTTTTGCTCTTAAGATTGATAAAACATAAATGTGTTAAGCAACTGTATTTGTATCTCTCTTACAATATCACAATCAGGAAATGCAAGAATGTTTTTTGACCCTGATTTTATAAGTACCATGTTCATCTGGATTCTGCTCTGGATGCCTTTGGGAGTTTTAGCACTTTGCACAAAAATTCACGAATCTCTGATAAAAACAAGAACCAGGCAATTTAGAAGTCTGTCAGAAAAGACATTCTACGGGAGCTAAACTGTACTTTCAACAGGTTGTCAGTTATATCTATATAACTCTTCTCAGTTCTTTTAAGGTCAAGTACTTTATGTACTTCTAGTCCGAACATGAATTTCCTTACTCCCTAAGTTTTTTTGTCAAAAAAACTACTGGTAAATCAGAAGAGAGAACTGCAGTACAGTCCAGCAAAAGATGATGAGTGTGGCTATCAACCCTTCACAATAAATGACTGGAACAGAATGTCATTGCTCTCAAAGGAAAACACATACCCTTTATCAGTTTGCCAAAAAGAGCCCATCAGAAGAAACCAAAGAGAAATTCCAAGTTTGGACTTGCCAAATGAATCTTTCATTTAAAATTTGAAACAAAAGCATTGCTTTTGCCAAACATTGCTAAGCTTCTCTGAGGCCTCGCGTGAAAAGCCAAGAGCTCCAACTATTTGGAATTCATATTTGATATAGAACTTGGGCTTGTTCCCACTTAATGCAGTAAGACACTGCACGTTACCTTAAAGCTCTTTAAATTAGAAATTATACTGACACCGAACTGTGCCAAATTAACTCAGCTATGATGAAATTATCACAAAAACATGGTGTTATGAACTGTCTCAATGTTTAAAGATATGATGAAGTCTCCATAATACTCTGAAAATTTGTTAAAATTAAGATTGGTTTTGAGGTCAAGATTTCATTTCTGAAATATTATAGCCTTAAGGAATTTTAAATATTAAATATAATGATACACACAATCAAACAGATATTTATGTTGAAAAATATATTTAAAAAAAAAACCTTGTAACATGATAGATTTATAATGCTGACATACTTCAATGTCGTAGACTAAAAAAATAAATTATGTATGACCATTTGGACAATAGTGTTTGGTCTGTAATACAACCTTATAATATTAACGTGTATTTTTCTTCACTAAAAAATTGAAATAGCTTTTTTTCTAAAACATACAAAAATCATCCTATATTCTCTCTCACATGTTTCAGTTATGAGATAAACTAAAATCATACACAAAAAATGCCCTTAGCAATGCTAGTAACTGTTGTTAAGGACAGCAGAGTTGACAGGTAAACAGGAGTTTACATGATACAGGGTCTCATTTTCCAGTTTGAAGTATACTAACTCAAATACTTGAGGATATGATATCAGTATTCTCCAGCTTGAGGAAGACTTCTCAAATATCCACAAATAAGAACTTGCATTTTCAGTATATATGGGGATTTTTTAAGGGTATGTTTGTTCAACAGCTACAGTTCTACCAGAAGTAGCTATTTAAAGTGGTAACAGATAATACCCAAATTCCTTTTCGTATCACACATATTAGGAAGCAGGGAAATTGAATTCTTCAAGGAAGATTATGTTCTGAAATTGTCAGACATGTCTCACTTAAAAACTAAATTAATACATATACAGATGTATGCATGCATCGCTTTTTTCTTCCCTCTCGTTACTCTTCAACCCATTCAACTCCAATTAAATTTATTAGGATAAATATTTAAACAACATTTCCTTGAAAACAACTGATCAGCTGGAAGACAGAGATCCTACTGGTGTGCTCACTGAAAGCACTGAGCACTATGTGCTCAGAAATACTGACTTAGACTTCAAATAACCTACATGGAAGAGAACATTTAGGAATACCCAAACTGTGAAAAGTCATGATGGGAGGTATGGGAGGTGCGGGATGGGTGGGAAGAGATGCTTAGCATTCACTGCTGAATACACGTGAACGCCCAGATGAACCTGTGCAATACATAAGTTCAGAGAAATAGAAATACTCCCCAGGAACAGTTGAGGGGAACAAAAAGAGAAGAAACCAGAGAAGACTCCTGGAAACCTGCCTAATTTCCTCTGAGCACACAGTCTGCCCACTTGGCAAGCACACCGGGAAACCCAATGTGCATCATTGTGGCCCTCAGTCTTTCCCCGGAAATGTCATGAAGAGACAATGGTTTTCCCAATCTGTAGCCATGAGATGGCCAGACTGCTCTGGAGCTGGAACTGCTTTTTCAAAAAACTTCAAAATTCAAGGACATTTTCCTGACCCAGAAGATATCTTCAACTACCAAAATTTTCCACTAAATGGTCCACCCTTCACCACCTACTCCTATTGTTCAGAAAAATCTTCATTCTGTCATTTTCTAATTTCTGAATGCTTAACTTTGAAACCTGCAAAAAGCATTGTGTGTTTTGGAAATTTGCAATTCTGCACTCTTGCAGAATTATGAAATGTTGTTGTTCTTAGAAAAGATGCCTATTTAAAAGAAACCAAAAAATGCTAAACAGCTTGAAACCTGAAAAACGTGACAGGTTGTCATCCTCCATTTGGATCCATTAGTAAAGGAGAAGAGGTGCTTTTCTTATTGATTTCACTTATATTTACACATAGAAATTGAATGTGTCATCCTGAATTCCATTCTAGGATCACATTGGCAGTATGCTCCAGTGCTCACCAGCATTTTCTTTGTACTTTTCCTGGCTTGTTCTATCCAACAAGTTTCCTTCCACTCCTGAATCTGAAATCCAACCTCTTCATTCAATTCACTTTTTTATCATCCACAGCACTTGTCTTATCATACTGGCTACTTCCCCACAGGACCCAAAATCCTGCTGATTTCTGGTCACTGCCATACCCTAACTCAGCTCTATGAAATACCTTTTCAGCCAATCATCAAATCATTTTCTCTAACCTCAACCTAAATGCTAACATTCTCAGAGCTCTCTCACTTCATCTTGGTTCCTCATCAGATTTCTCCTATGCCTCTCACATCCTTTTTCAGTTTTTGATGTGGCTTAAACCCAGTCTATTTGTCAATTATTAGGCCAGTGTTGCGTCATCACCCCAACCCACGGTTCCCTAGCTTCTCTTCCAAATCCGCCTCCCAGTCTTCCCAACACAGAACTATGCCGCTGTCTAATGAGCAGCCCAAGTTTCCAACCAAGAGTCAGAATTTCCTCCTTTCCTGGCAGGTTCCAATGACTAACTCTGCCATTACTCCACATCTGAGCCTGCCTTCTGACAGGCTGAAGGAACAGGGAAAGGCTTGTAAACCATAAGGAGAAAAGACTCCTAGGAAGCAATTGGATAATTGAAAATTACAAAGGAAGACTTAAAATTCTCTTTTGCCAGAAACTGTATGTTATTTCCTATATTGAAAAAAGAAATTAAATTAATGCTAAAATCACAGTATGGACAGCCATTATTTGCTCACCTGAAATATTTGTTTCAAGGAGAAAAGTGCCCGTCTCAGCTCCCGTCCATTGGAATTGTAAAGTTTTTCTGGGTGGAAAAAAAAAAAAAAGACAACAGGAAGCAGTTGAGCATAAAGAAAACTGACAACGTGGCAAAAAAGCATTACAGATTTCAAAACAGCTGGAGTGGCAGAGTCATGGAGCTTATCTCCCATTAGGTAGACTGCTGTTAAAGAAAGCAGCTTTGCTTTAGCTACATATTTACACACACAGGACTCGTTCCTTAAAATAGTGCTAGTAAAACCAGGGTCTAGCTGTCCATGACTTCAGCTGGCTTCTCCCAGGGAAATTCACAATAGCTTCAAAAAGATCAGTGAGAAACAAGGCTCTAAGGACTTTCTGAAAATGCTTAAAAATACTACTCTTTCTTCACTAAGGCAAATTTAGGGTTTCTTGAAAGTACCAGATTAGCCTCAAAGGACTCAACCGAGAGCTCTCTTTGCTTTTGTTATCAAAGATAGAGCCACTGAATCCCTTCCTTGACTGCCTTCCCTCTAGACATTCTTTTCTCATGTTTTCATCTTTCTATTGTTAAATCCTTTCTGCAATGGCAATGAACATTAATACCAGAAACAGTCGGACAGTCTGTTCTAAGCATAATTCAAAACAGTGTTTTATTCTCATCAAAACTCATCTTGATCTTTTTCTAAATGAAGCAGAATCCTTCTTTTCATCATCCAATACCAAAATACATTACTTCATTTATTCCCCTACTAACGCATACATAGAAATAATTTAAAGATGACAAAAGCAACTCCTCTCCTATCTTTCTGAACCCTGCCACAATGTTTGTGCCTTTGGAAGAAGTCTTGGACTGTACATCTCAGATCTATTACTGCCTATTTTGAAGTGATTTGTGACTGTGCATGGATGGAGAAGAAGGTATGCTCTTCAAGGCTTCCATGCCTACTATGTTTGGCATATCTGATAGAGAAATTCACAGTCACCTCCTATGACACCTCTGCCTTACCCACAGATCATCATGAAAGGACCTTCTCTGCAATGGACAGCAGCCAGCAGGTCATGAGATGAAAATGCCCACGGAGTGAGAATATTCTTATGAGAAAACAAAATATCAACACCCAAAGTTTTATTTCTTACTTTCCCTTGCCCATTTCTCTTTTAATTACTACTTTACACTACAAAATCAAATTAAATCTTGTTTGCCTCTCGCAGGAAGTTACAAAAAAGGTCTAGCATTTCAGGATTCAATGCATTTATAACTCAGTAATGACTTTTTACTTCGATCAAAGAAAGCAGGATTTAATTTTAGAAAAACATTTCTTATTCCCAACAGTAACCTTTAACCAAAGGAAAAAGTAAGTAAAATTTCAGCAAAACTAACGCTCTTTTTTTTAATTTATTTTAACAGGGTTTTTGTTCATCCTTAATTGCCTCTGATTTCAAAGGCAAAACGTGTAAAATTGGCAAAACTATTGTTACTATAAGTTGTCTCCTTCCTTGCACTGTTTATGGATTCCTGACAAAACATTGGAGGAAGGGATTTTCACTTCAAGACATAAACTTACAGGCATACTTTAATTACACTCGCTTAAAAACACACTGGCATGTGAAACTCCATTTCTTGGCAGGATAAAGAGTAATTTTGTCAGGAAAGCTTAAAGAAAAATAAAGGTCTGTTAAGACCCGGTTTGTCAACTTTACATGCCATATTACACAAAATACTCCTCTATGAAAGATACCTCCATCTGGCATTTGTTATTACTAATTTCCCTCTATTCACAATTCACCAGCATCATTGCGAGCAGAATCTCTCCATACAAGGCAGTACATTATCATCTTTAATTAAGAGAGGCACCACTTCTTAAAGTGCTGGCAACTTTGTACATAAATATCAACATCCTAACAAATGCCATCTGTTGGTCTTGGTCTTAAAGAGGAACAATCATCATCCTGGCCCAGGGTGAAGTCCTAACGAACCACTGTTATGATACCATAACGCTGGTTGCCTTCATTGGTGCGTGCAGTTTTTTGGTACGTCACAGAGGAACAATGCCCAACATTTTTCTTCTTGGTCTTTTCACAGAGCATAACATCATCCTTGGCAATCAGCACAAACAATGCTCTCCCTCGCTTGCTTGTAGAAAAGAGGACAGAAGTTATTAACTCAGAAAGGGGTCTGTCATTACAGCTGAAGAATCAATAACGACTGGAAGCACCGTGTGGCAACAAGAGAGCAGCACGTATCGCAAATGCCCAAGCTGTTCTAATGCCCCTTTTGAGGAGCAACAGTCCAGGTAATTCATCTCACTTGTGACATCTGCTACCAGGGCGCAGCAATTGACAGACAGACAACGTGCATTTGCAGATCCCTCCTCACGTGGAGCTGACCTAGTTCAATCAGCTCAGAAGTACAAGTTCTCTACCTCTTCACCTTCCCTACCTCTTCACCTCTTACAGACGGGCAACATACTGACTGCATAATTCTTGGCACGAACTTCTTGCAGAGCTGGCAACCACCATAAACATCCATGGAGCAAAACCCAAGGAGTAAAGTGAGCCAGGCACTCCTCGGCATCATGCTGCATAAAAAGATGTTTTGGTTTAGAAAACCTCAGTCCAGGGTGAACCTCACCCAGGGCAGGAAAGCCCACGTAAGTCAAGGTACTGCATGAGACACCTTAGGAAAGCTTGTGCTTTTATTGTGTTGCTGCGTGCTGTTTTTCAGAAAATGATAAGTTCATACTCCAAACTACAGCTCATGGACACTCGGTAAGATGGTCTCAAGGCCTCACAGGATTCCCACTTGTCAACAGTAACTTTAACACCACAGGGACCTCGGGGCTCATCCCAAAAGCCCCAGACTGCAACCAAGGCTTTGAAAATGCATCAGCAGAATCGGAAAGGCAATAATCAGTTGTAGGCTCTCTTTCTATGGTAGGAAATCAAACGAAAAAAAGAAAAAAAAAAGGGAAAGGCACATTTGCTTATAATGTTTTCACACTGAAGACAATTCTGAAACCAGATAGAAATGCTCTTAGGTGCTCGCTGTTTTACGTTAACGATTTAAAGCACTGTCCTTTTTTAAACAGACTGAGAAAGACCCTTCCATGCTAAAGCACAGAAGCGACTGTAATCCCCACAGTGCATCCCTGGCAGAGTTGTCCTTAACTGAAACAAATGATGGCTATGTCTTGGAAATGGGACTCCAACCTGCTGCTATCACCAGAACCAAAAAATTCTGAAGTGCTCCAAGGATGGCCTTAAATACCTACACGCTTACTGCCTTGTTGCAACGTGTTGTAGGTAAGCTTGAATACGTACACACCAGGACTGCTTTCTGCCAGAAATTGAACCTCCAGACTTCAAGCAGGAACGCTCAACTGCTGCACCTCTCCCTGAAACTTCTGAGCCTCTGTCCCTTTGGAAAATCACGTCTCCCACCCTTCCCCAGGTCAGGTACAGGTTAGATACAACTACACTCGTACATTTCGAGATTAGAGAATATAAAACAGGTCAGGGAGTTTGAGATATCTGACTATATCTACAATTACGTCCTGATAAGCTGTGCTATTTGAGGTTTTTTTACTACTTCAAGTAGTAAAGAGCTGCATCTGTGGCTGTGAAATAAAGTTTAACTGTAGATACCTACATGACAGACAATTCTCCTAGTGGTTTCCTCTGATTTAACTAACACTAGAGGGCACTGCTTAGTTCTTTATTTTATGAAAGAAAGGGCATTCTGCCCCTTTATAGGCTTCCCACCGACTGATCAATACCGCTTGGGATGCTGAGTTGGTACTTCATTAACCTTGAAACCCTGCTTTTCATGTGTACTACTACATACTGAGAAATTAAAAAGCATCAGTACTGCCAACCTCAAACATTCAAAATCAGAGTCAACACTTGAAACTATCTGATAGCAAACCAGGTACTGCTATGGGCTTGAGTCTCATTTACCTTTCTGTAACAAGCAAGAGGCACATTTGTTAAATTATCCTTCACATCATAACGGGTAGGTGTATATCCCTGAAAGACAAAGATTCCCTTAGTTCACCACTTCTTTCGACAGGCAGAGCATCAAAGGTAACTGGGCTTGTGATACAGACACACAAGTGTGAGAGGTAGCAGCCTACAAGTGCCTATTTTCTTGCAACAGCAGCACTTTGGGCAAGGGGCAGCTTTATGCTCGAAAAGAAAACCATTACTTATTACTCTCGGGGTTTGTTTCCTTTTACTTTTGTAAAAACGCTAATTCTAGACAGGAAAGGAAAACAACTCATGCTAGGTGAAAAGGGATTTCTCTATGTGATTTTGGTACAAACATGGCTGTGAAGGGGAGGTAGTTTGCTTTGCAATCACCTTTTCAGAAAGGAAGAGAAGCCTTTAAAGACCTCTATTTTATTGGAGGACTGGTATCTTTCAAAGGGGATTCTATATTTTCAAAGACAACTGTCAGAGGCTCAAATTTCATTGGGTATTCAACTCTTTCAACTACATGAGAAAAGGGACTTCTTGAAGAAAATAATAATTGGTCTTTACATTCTTAATGAAAGTACTGAATTTTCTTCTGCTCTCTATGGGAAAATTAGTGTTTTCAGTCCACAATAATAAAAGAAAAAACAGAACTGGCTGAATATTGCTTGATTCAGTCCCATGTGTTACACCTGACCTCTGACCGCCAGGGTACCATCCTCCTCCCTTCCTCTTATATCACACCCATTGAATTAGTCCCTGGAATATAGTAATTTATGTAGCATCAGCCTTTTGAGCTATTGCCAAAGGCTCGCAAACATCTGGCTGAGCACAAATGGGAGTTGCTCTGCTTCACTTGCTGCTGCCTGAATAACCTCCACGTCTCCCATCCATGCCTCTTCCCTTTCAAATATAATTTCAAGACAAAGTTCCTTTCCTTACAAAAACACAAAAGGGAGATTAACTCTACATTTGATTACATTAGCAGGGTACCTGGTGCAGATCTAATTAAACAACACTTGAAACATTTCCTGCCATTCATTTCTGAAGTCCTTGCATGGGACAGAAGCAGCAATGTTCTGTGGCTTCCCCCAGCCACTTGCAAACTGGCTGGTATTAGAAAATAAAATCTTAATTCTTGTCCCTGCAACAATGAATAAAACAATATTTTAATTGCTCACTAGGAAGAAACATTAGTGATAGAAGTAATAGTGTTGCAGAATTTAAATAAACTGCCTAGGTTTCCACCAGGACTGACGAGAGAAAAAAATTAAGGAACAAAGAAAAATATTTATTAGAATAAAAAAGCCTCTTTCTGTGATTGCCAAGTGTCACACTTCCACATGTATTACTACACTATTCCAATTTTAAATGGGTGGTTTTTCTATTTGAATGACTTTACACAATCCTAAAACTGGGTAAAAATTCGAGCAGCACAGCAAGAAGTGAGGCGTACGGGTCTAATCCTGTGAACAGGCTTCAGGAAGCAGGTTGGTAGGCTTCACTGGGTTACTCGAGTGGGCCCACGGGTACATACAGTGCTGCAGATCTATAAAACAACTGTATATAAAACTAATTAGTGCAGTGTGCCAGTCTTTCACTGTGCGTCAAAGAAATTAAAGCAGTCCTCTAAGAAAAGACTTGGTCCTGGGCCAAGAATAGGCTCTCTCTTTAGTTTTGCTTTTGTTTACAAAAGCCAGTCATAAATGTGTTGGCCAGACAAGGCACTCCCCTTCTCCTCCCGGACACCCTAGAAAACACACGGGGAAGGGGTTCATTCACAGCGACATCGCCCACTATTGCATCAACACAATCGCTGCTTCTGCTGAGATCACCTCATTTTGCGTATGACAAATCTTTGCTTTTTCTCCAAATCCCATCTTATTTTCTCTCTACAAATAGTGTGTTATGCGTTAATTAGTGCAACACGTCACGTGTGAACCCGAGCTATGTATTCTCCCACTGATCCAGGGATAAATGATTAGCACCAAGGCAGGAAACGGAGTTTTCCCACAAGAAAGGACCCGAGGCCAAGCAAGCGGCTGTGTAAAAATTTCGGGAGGCCTGGCCGTGCAATACCAAGCCCATGTCACCGTCAGTGCCGACTGCTTTGGAGGAATGTGCAGGCTGCTTCCAAGGAATGCTGCCCCGGCTCCCCACCAGAGCAAAACCCCCCTCCCCTCCTTTCCATTCAGACACACAGCAGCTGCTTAGCTAATTATCTGGGACAGTGGGTCCCCTCAGCCAGCACGGTCCTTTGCCCTCCCCAGGAGAGGGGGATCCATTGTGGGGAGAGGATCCTATTACACCTGCATATGAGAAGAGCTCCCTTCAAGCCTGCATCCTTATTCCCTTTCTCTGTGAAAGACCCGCAGGTGGGGAGTGGGAGGAGGGAAAGTCACAAAACAGCCTTGGACATCCTTTCCTATCCCATACCCTAAAGCCACGCTGGCAGAGGCTTAGAGGGTGCAAAGAGCCACCTGAAAACCCCAAGGAGCCCGTGGCTTTGGACAGGCAAGCAGGGAGAGCTCCACGGCGGGATGTCCACTGGGATGAAAAATACCCAATACGGCCAGCACTCAGCGCAACTCTCTTCACACAGAAAGCACACAGGGCAGGAACCCCACTTTGGGAATAAGGTGTTAACATTTCTTGAAGGTTTCTCTGAAGCACCAAATGTCCTAACTTCTATCACGAGGGAATTAACACAAAACTGTCAGTCCAAGAACGATTATACATCTAAATTCAGTGACAAACTTATCCGCTCATCCAGGTGCAAGTGTGCTTCCCATGAAGCACACCCTGATTCTTGCTCCTGTATTTCCAAGAGATGTGAAAAGAAATTCAGTCATTCGCAGGAAAAGGAGTAACAATAAAAACAACCCCAGGGGAGGGAGGGGAAAAATGATGACCCTGAGGGTGAACAACCAAAGACACGCAACAACAGAGAAACAACGCAAAGGGAAGTACGGAAGAGCAGGAGGGAGTAAGAGGCACAACAGACAGCAGGAGAGATGGAAATCTGGAGGGCCACTAATCACAAAAACAATCATGCTTAAAGAACGCAGCAGTGCTTAAACCATCACCTACAGAGAAGTAAACTGAAGAATTAGAAAGCATGGAAATACTGCTAGAGAAACGGAATCATTTGTGTAAAACAGAGACATTATCCTTTCAGGCTAGGTCCTCCTCTTTCCGAACGCATCATTCCTGAACATCCCCGAGATTCTCCCACCCTTTGGTTCCAGGTTTTATCCAACGTTTGAGACTCATTGCCAACATGCAGATAAAATACAGCAACATCTAAGTAATTCAGCGAGATTCAAAAGGAGGTTTTTACACGTATAGCTGGTAGAAGGGACTTTCCAGCTCTTCATCCTGCTCCACTCTGGGAGCCTAACAGGTCTAAACTGACCTTTCCTCTCGACCATTCCTCCCAACCTTCTGTTTATCCTGCATGGCTTCAAGCAAACCATGTGTTACGGATAAACCATTAACCAGAGTTTCCCCCTCACAGAGCTCTAAATTACTATCCCTTTGCTCCTGTAGACCCACCCACACGCACGTGGAACTAGGAAGAACATTTGTCACACTATCTGTACACACGACGGCAAACAAATGTCCATGATTTATGCCAAAGGGAGATGCTAAAACGCAGCAAGTGTTTATATCATTAAGTGCAAAAGGAAACCTCAGTTTTCGTCTGCCGGATCCTGGGCGTTACAGCTGTGGAAACCGGTACTCCCTGTGTGCTGCGCTGCATGATGCGAAGATCTTAAAAGCTGATGGTGTCAAAACTTCCTTTCACGATTTCCGTTTCTAACTTACCCAGTGTATTAAGGTCCTGCTTACTCATAAGCAAGTGAAAGAAGGACATACGAGCTGATGTGGGCTGAGATCAGGGCAAAGCTGGCGGACAGAAAGCTGGCCAGTATTTTTTCCCTTCGCTTTATACCTCTGTGCTCCCTACTGCTTTCCCAGCTCTGTACTGCAGAAACCTGTCTCAGTTGCCTTACATGGCTGCTGTGGGAAAAAAGGACTTCAGCATTAAAAAGTCCAACAGCAGGAGAGCACAACAGCAGGTTTTACATAAATTATGAAGTAAAATTTAGAATGGGACATTAAAACTCGGAGTCAACACAGAATCATTTAACTGCACAGAAAGCAACAACAATCCCAAGACACTTGAATGGCTCAGGCATTTCAGGGACTAAAACAAACCCAGGCTTTAAATATTAGTTGTCTCCGGACAGAGAAAAAAACTGCAGGGAGTGTTCATTATATATATTAAAAAAAAAAAAAAAATCTTCTTCAGAACTGGCTTTTAAGGTCAGGCTGGTGAAACTATTGCCAGGCCAATGCCACAAAAAGCATTTGCTACTCTCTCTGAGCTGAGAGCTATGACCAAACTGGAACAGCAAGGCCCCTCTGAATCCGCTTTTTACTTTATTATCACCACAGCTTTTCTTTTAACTTCCAAATTACTCCTCTCACAGGTATCCTTTCCGATTTTGCAAGGTAGAATACAGAATCCCCCTTTCCAGTTACATTTTCCATCCACTCTGGTACCTATTGAGAACTTTGGACACATGGGGGAAGCTTGCTGCTGGAAACAGGGGCAGTGAGGTAAGTACACTGCGTAAAGTCCACGGACACAGTGCAGCTCCAGAACAAACTGCTCAAGCAGCTCGGTCTTCCTTCCTTCCTTCCTTGAAATAAAAAGCAGCACTAGAAAGACATATTCGAAAGTTACAGCCTTGCCAACATACTAACAAAATGAAGATCCTCTGCCTCCTTCAGCCTGTTCATTCCAGCTATGGAAGAAGCACTGCAGCGTCTGTGCCTGCATTGACATATTTACACAGGTCCTCTCCACTCGAACGCAAAAGGCACTAAATACGCTCTTTAGTTCTGAAGTGCAGGAAACGGTACTTGGGGTTGATAACTTCAAAGGAGGGCATTTCTGCGCATTCAAAAAATGCTGCGACTGCTCTTCTGTAAAAGTCAAAGGGTTACGGAAGGGAAAAGGCTGCGTAACAAGGTCAAATATTACAGCACCGTATTACAGCAAGTGGTGATGGAAAAGGCTTAAGAGGTCATCTTGTTCATCCTCCTACTAATGCAAAATTGTTCCCTAGACAGTAATACAGAAGGAAAGTAGTTATACTAAAATACAGGTTATATAATTTAAGAGAAGGGGCCAGGAAAAATTGCTAGAAAAGAAAATAATATGGAGACCTTACTGCTTTCTTTAGAGATTACTGTAACCAATCTAAGGTTAAAAAACAATCATAAAAAAATTATATTAAGACCAATCTTCAACGTTTGTTTCAGCTTAAAACTGGGTCTCTGAATTGCTGACCTGTATGCTTGTGCTTGAACAAGCACATCAGCGCCTCTTGGATGACAAGTACTTAATAGTAACGTGCTAGTCATGATTTTTCTGGTTTGATTCCACTTTAAACAGTGGACATGCTGCCCTGCATGCTCAGTCAGTTTTAGTAAACAAAGAACAGCAAGCAAATTATAGCAACCTACCACCAAAAAAAAAAAAAAGACAAATTATTTAGGCACACACCCGCTACCCCTGGAATTATGGATGCCTTATCTGCGCTGACAGCTTGGCGAGAGGCAACACACACGCGCAAAACATCGCAGGATTGTGCCAAGAACGTGAGCAAGCTCCAGAGCTTCAAGTTCAGACCAAGTTTTACTGTTGCGTAAGACATGCCAAAATATGTCAGAGGTTATCTCCAGGACTAGGTTGTTCCAGCGATCCCAGTCAATCCTCAGGAAGTACAATGGGATTTACCAGCCTTTGGACCTCAGAGGATGTAGCCTCCTAATTGACCCCATCAGAGGTCATTCGAAAATTTAGACAGCAGTCATGGACCACTCATCTGACAGCAAGGCACCAGGCAAAATAGCCTGATGGCGAGAGCAGCAGCTGATGGTAAAACCCTGGCACAGTTGCTTCTCCTCAGCCTGCTGCTGGCGACTGCAATGGCGTGTGCATCTGAAAACACCTGAGCCTACACTGCCTACACATGCATGTGAGACTTTCCCATCCCACAGCCATGCTGCTGGGGGCAACAGGTTCCAACTCAGTGTTGGGGTGTTTTTTGGCCATTTGGAGTGGCCAAGACCAAGCATCCACCACAAAATCCCCCTATACAAAAAACAGTAGACATGCCTGTGACTGAGACTCACAATATGTATTAAGGATTGATATTTACTTGTATTTCAGCATCATGCAGAAGCAACAGCTACACAGTCATGAAGTTCTTTTCTAGAAAGTTTCCAGAGAGGCACCAGACTCCAGTGAAGTCTATTCTATAGGATTTCTTTTTCTCCAAAATTAAAAAAAAAAAAACAACAGAATAAGCAAAGAATTCCAATGGAAATGCCACAGCATCTCTAGGATATTTATTTCAACATTTCATAGAATTTAATGATTATAATATTGATGTAGAAAACCCTTTTTTTAATTTAAATTTAATTTTTAGACCTCCCCAGTCCGAAAACTCTTGTAATGTCTCCATATAACAGCTTCTTCCTTATGTTAAACAACTTGTAGCTCATCTTTCCTAAACCTCTAATAGTCCTTCTTGTTCTTGTGTACAAGAATGAATGAATGAACGTCTAATGAATTCACACCTTTAAATGCCCAAACCCAGACACAGCAATTCAGCTGAGGCTTTACTGATTTTGGGTAAAGAGGAGAAAGAGCATTTCAACAGGCGAAGACTTGGTTTTGCTTTAGTATTACAGAGCCACACAGCAAAGAACAATCCCTTGAGTAATAGTCTCATAGTTCCTAGCAGATGTGGTCTCAGTCAAAAACATTAGGCTAGTTAACTAGGTTTGTTCAAATAATCTTTGAATAATCTGTCTTTTTCCATGAATCTTGATCCGTTTCAGGTTTCTTGAAGGATGTTTCTTTAGGGTACTTGAAGGATATAGTTAAATTAACAGAAATTAAGTTAGCAGAGGCTGATTTGCAACAGAGAGGGAATGAAGAAATATCAGATGTGCAGAAAGACAGAGTGAAGCACAAATACTTTTAGCAGATGTCAACGTAATTCAGGGTCAGCAAGTTTCCCATCATTCTGAAATTGTGGGGACACATGAATAATGCACCATTTTGGCAACTGAAAAGAAAAGGAAACCCCAGGAATAAACTGGAACAGAACCACTAAGGTCTCAAGCTAAATCCATGCCAGTACATGAATCTCCTCTGATGTGGCTGCCAGGTCAAGCATGTGGCCAGTCCTCATGCAGTGGCCTGGGGAGGCTCGGAGGTCCCTGCTGTCTGCTGGACCACTCGCCTCCCAGCATTTTTACCCTCTGCTGCTGCACCATGTGCCCTGCCATCTCCGGGGTCACACCAGCACAGGATAGGTGCAGGTGGCAGGCACATCACTGCTGCGTCTGCCATACTGTGCCTTACTGCAAGAGAGATGTGCACAGGCATCCCAAGAACACGTCACAGGCACAGTGATAAGCTGAACACACTGGGAAGGGAGGCCACATGACGGGAGAGCCAGTAGTCCCAAGCTCCGCATGCCGCACTCAGCCTGCAAGGCACTGCAGTTGCTATCCCCTTTATTCCTGCGCAATTTATTGTCCTTCAATTGCTATTTTCTATTACTACTCAAGATTGTTGTGAATATAAAGGTTTTTCCAGCAGTGGGGACATACCCTGTATATCAAACTGCAAAGACTGAACAGTGGAAATACATAAATACTTCACTTCCTTATAAAAATGAGGTAAAAACAGTGGGTATTGCTCCACTTTCTATGTACCATAATTAGGATGAAGGGAGGTGCCCAAAGCCACACATATTAAAATCAGGAAATTACCAATATGAGGCCATGTTCATCAAGTGGGAACTTCACTTTTGGAATTTCTCACCCGTTTTCACCAGTGAATATCATCACAGATTTTCCAGGAACAAAATATGTGATACTGGTAGGCTCCACAGGCAGGATGTAAGAGTGACAGAGAATACAGAGCAAATACCTGAGCAATCATTTCACCCTCATTAACAAATACAAGAACTAAAAACCTCTGTGCTAAACACTTCTCAGTTGCATTTGGAAATCAGTGAGTTTGCTGAAGTGCATTAGCCACACAGGTCCTACATCGCAACATGAGAGAAACTTATACACACAGTGCTCTGGCAACAGACCTTCCCTTCTGGTACCAAGGTCGGCTGATGCCTCCCCAAGCATTGGGTGCCCCCACTGGGGCACCAGCTCTTCACACCTCTCCCACCATCTGCAGAGATGGAGGCGAGACAGACCCTGGAGCATTCCTAGCCTCACTTCGTCTCGTCTCATGCTGAAGTTTTCCCTCAAGCATCAACAGTTTTTCTAACAAACATAATTTAAAAGAGAAGTCACTCCAGCCATTGGATTGCTTGCCACATGGATCAGTCCTGTGCCGGTTCAGGGCAGTTTCCAGGCAAGTTTGCAACGGGCATGAAATACCGTGTTTGCAGCTGAACAACCCAACAATTCCTTTCAATACCAGCAAACCTCCACATCTGTATTTGTTAAAAACAGTAACAACAATTAAAAAAGCTATGTCCGAAGTACACAATAAGATTTTTCCTTTTATCCTCCCAGCGTTCTCCACATACCACCTACCAACCATTTCTATTTTCAAACATTCCTGAAGTGCAGTCTCTGTTTACCGTACCGTGCGGCACTTGGCCTGAACTTGTTTAGCACATGTTCACGTTATTTATCCAAACTCATTCATCACAGTTGTAAAACATCTGACAGACGATGGAGGTTTTCCAGTACATATCAGGCTTCTCGCTTAATTCAATCGCTGATTATTCCCACTTCTAAGTAATTTAACCGAAGCCACACAAAAGCATTCAGCTACACTAAATTTTTCTCTGTTCGTTATTAATTCAGTCACTAGCTTGGAAAAGCTCTAGCTCTCTTACCTAATTAATCAGGAGAATATCAGCTGTATACACACACTATATATATACACACACACACAACATATACACACATTGCTTTATATATAATATCATATATGCTTATATATACATATATGTTACATGCATTTATGCATATTATACACATATAAATGCAACAGTTTCTTTTTAGGAGGATCCACGTGATTAAAAAAGCTTAATTGCCATGTGGATTGGAAATTGCCATTTGTAATATAAATACAACCAGCTGCTATGCAAAGTGCTTCTCTGTGAAAAATGTAAGGTCCTTCCACACTGGTGCCTTCCTTTTCCTCCTGTTTATGGAGAACCAGAGAAGCACAGTGACTCTTGAGGCCACAGCTCTAGTCCTTCTGCTCTGCTAGCTTAATCTAAGGTTATTATCAGTTCCCCAAAAAATTTTACATAGGTTATAAAAGCAAATGAAAGCCACAATTAACTCTTCAGAAATGTCAGATCATGTGTTCCTGCTCTTTCCACTTTACTATCCTTCTCAGCTACAGCCACCATCATTTCCATTGTCCAAAGTGTGTGGTGGCTCAAAGACTGCAAATATGATGATTAGGGCTGGCTCTGAAGTCCCTAAAAAAAAGACTGGCAAGCACTGATACTGATGCAAAAGTTATTCACAGTCCAGTGTGTTGCTCAATCTTTCCTGATGTGTTACATCAACTGATGGAACTGATCCTGCATTATTCACATACGACGACACATTCTTTACCCTTTCTATCTACTGATACTTCTTGTGAGGCAACCTCATGAAAAAGCAATTTACTGTGAAGCAAAACCAGGCTCTCAGTGCAGAACATTTGTAGTCTCTCTGCTAAAACATGAATAATTTTCAATTTCCTGCTGCAGGCTAAAAGCTTACTGGTCCCCATTTACTGTAGCAGGAATAGGCCTTGTTGCAAGAGGTGATCTCAAAAAATTTAACCACTCGTGCTGCAGGTGAATGAATACTCAGATTTCCTCATTTGCAGCCCTAAGGAACCCCTCAAGCACACGAAGACATGGAAGTTCTCACCCCGACTGATCCCTGCTGTCCAGGCCCTCCAAATTCTGTCCCGCCTCACTGAACGGGTGCTCCTGTCCTAACTACGAAACTAAACGGTTCCTTGCTAAATCTTAAGGGCACGAAAATACGGGTCTTATTTCAGCTGCAACATTAGACAACCTTAATCACGTTAAGTAACCTAATTACTTACCATAATCACGTACGAACGCCACCGTTGCTGAACAACAAAACTGACTTGGCCAAATACACGAGGAATAGCTGGCACCATGAACACCAGACAGTTCATCCTTCACAAGCACTCGTGGATTTGTGCAGCCCTCGCGACTACTCCACGGAAATACCATGACAGATTCAGTATGACTTTTCTGTTAATGGATTTATAAAAAAGGTGTGCGTGGAGGTACCGTTTCTTTTCCTCAGCTAGCAAGGAATTTTCCTGTTTCCTATCAGCTCAGCTAAACCAAACATAAGGATATATTTTGTATAGAATCAGCCAGTTCTGGAGTCTTTATCCTTAGAGGCATTCAATACCTGACTGGACAGAGTCTTGAGTAACCTCCTCTGGCTGACCCTGCTTGGAGCAGGGGAGTTGGACAAGGCAATCTCCAGCAGTGCTGTCCAACTCCAACAATTGTGCAAATAGTCTTCAAACAGCTCTGTACAGTTTCTCGTCCAGCTGACAGCTGATGCATGCACTACTACTGCACACGTGCTACACACAGTCGGCTACTTCAGGCAAAATTATAAAACTTGCAGTCATAGGAAAACATAGTAACATAAAATCCATAAATTCACAAATTCACTTAGTATAAGCATCACGTGCACTAAGTCAATGTAGTTTGGAATCAGGTCCTGCAACTGGAAGGTAACAACTGTTCTTCTTTCTGTGATTACTGAGCACAACTACTGGATTGCCTTTTTCCTTCTTGTCTCTTGCAGAAGGAAGACCTTTCATTGTTCCTTTTTTTGCCTACTTTGCATTGCTCATTAATCATACTCACACAAGTCTATAACCACAAAACTAGAAGCAAGCGAACAGCTACGATCTGCGAGAACATTAAAAGAACCAGATACTCCCTTCAAGCTTCCTAATAGGATTTCCAGATTCAAAAAAAACCCCCACAGTTAAAAGTGTCAGACGTGCTATGAGAATTCAAGATCCATTTGCTGTTCCTGAAAAACCCACAACTGTTTGCTGCATGGTTTGTCTGTCTTATGTGCTACTTCCCACCCCACCCCCCCTCACACCCCCTTGAAGAACTGTAAAACTACATTATGAACTACATCATCACATTTTCACTTAACAGCACAGGTTGGCTGGTGCAGACCTCAGAGTAAAAAAATAATTCCCTATCCTTTTCCACCTCAGGAATCCTACACAAGCATATTTGTTGTCAGATTGAGTCTGAAAGCAATGCTGGATCGTTTCTCTTTTTCTGACAGAAAAGATTTCGTTTTGTCAGCTGTAAGTTTATGCTGTGTTGATGTTACTTGGTGGCTGAGAAACACACGGAGCAAATTACACATGATTTAAGGGACTCTCACAAGGACAGAAGTATCCTGGGAGAGTGAGGCCCAGGGAGAAGCCAGTGCAGTAAACTGAGAGTGAAGAATTTTTGCTTCTCTAAAGTCATCTGGATCTTTGTCACTGCCTTTGAGAGTATTTACCTTCCAAGGGCTAGTATGGATCTGACCTCTTTGCCTCCCCCACCCTGTCATTATTTCTAAAGTCTGTACAGAGCCACTGGAAAATTAAGGATGATGATGGGGGATGAGCACATAAGGCAGCTCCAGCAAGAAAACAATAAGGTTTGTACATCTGATTATGTTCTATTACATTCAGAAAACAGGAAAATGTGGTTTTCTTAGAAGAAACACAGGACATATTATTACTACCGTCTACAGAAGGAAAACCATGAAGAAATAACCAGTTGCTCAAGGTTGCCTTAGTGTCAGTCCTGGTCTGCAAGCAGTACTAATCCTCCGTACAGAAAGCAGAGAGTGAAGCTGCAGAGACAAAATACCCTAAGGAAAAAAAAAAAAATCCTTTTTCTGCCTGAACGACTTACTTTATTTTACCCTTTTTATTGCTCTTGGCTAGGCTTTTCATGCAAAGCAGTGTCCTACAGCCCGCTGCCATTCACTGTATATGAGACAACTTCTCATATGCGTACAGAAAACTTCATCTGGTGCAGGATTTGACAACTTGCTTGTTAAGTGGCATTTTAATTCATGAGCATATTAAATCCATGATGCATAATCTTCTTGGGCAGCCTGCTAGTTTTAAGATGTTAGTCTAGACCTATAAAGCCCTAACTATCTTGGGACCTATTTATCCAGGAATTGAGGTTTTTTGGAGGTTTTCCGATGAAACAGAAGTTATAATCAGAAAATGTCAGTCACTAAGTTGGAAACATTACATTCTAAGTCTTTTGCAGCCAACAAACTTTCTTCAGATCCAAGGTAGGACCCCAGTGAGGTTTGCCTGGATTAATTATAGGACCCAGGAAGGACATGATCTTCAGCCCTGACACAGTCCTGTGGTGCTGCAGCACAGTGAGGCAAAACTGAAGGGAAACATCTCCTAAAACGCCAGGAGCTCATGGAACCGGAGCTCCGCTGCAGGAATCCCAGAGAGCCCGCTACTCAGAGTAGTGGAGCTAATCAGAGCCAAAGTGCCAAAAAAAGAAAGAGAAATGTGCATTTCAGCCACAAATCTAAGAAAAGAAAAATTAATTTGTACTTAAAGTACCTTTCCTTCAACATCATTTCTCTGCAGAAGTATTAGGATGGTATTTCCTGAGCAGTTTCCGAGCTGTGCCACAGAATACTGGGTGTGTTTGTGAAATCTCTGTCACTCCTCGCTCCCTGCAACTTCAGGGGTTTGCATGTCTGGAACAATCTTATTTTTTTCCGGTGTTTTATTAGCAGCCCCTTTCTGAGAAATGCCAGGTGGCATCATGCCCAGAATCGGTTGCCAGCTAATCTCAGAGGATTGGGCATTATGCCATTTGAGTTACAAGAGCTCAGCTCTAACTCACTGATAACATTTAGAAATCAAACCAATAAAACAGAAAAACAAAATGAATATGAATAATCTCTGAATGCACACAGATGATGGCTTTTACTGAAAATGTATACAGTTGTGGAGAAAGAAAAAATTACCAGCAGTTTTTCCTCAAAAACTATGGTTCAAGTGAGAATAATCTGCTATGATTTCATTGGGTTTTCAGAAGGGCAAAAAGGAAAAAAAGAATTTGCACATATAACTACAAAGGTGACATCACCAGGATCCCTGAAACAGGGGGCTCAAACTTCAGGCAAGCTGTGCTATGCCACTCACCCCAGAGAGTCAGAGGAGAAAGAGGAAGAAAATAATTTGCATCTGAAGGGAACAATGGAATTTCCCCTCAATCCCTTCATTTTGGCCTTCTGAAATGTCCTTCCTAAAATAAAGCGGAACATTTAATTTATGAAGACCAATAAAATCGCAAATAGCCAGTTAAAAAGTCTGCATAATCCTTTCTTACACTTTCCACATCAACAATAAAGCGCACAGGATACTTCGGCGTGCGCACATAGGCGAGTGGGCAAGAATGCAGACAAATGATTCTATGAGTTATAAACTCTTTTTCTATCCCAAGTTTTTAGGTTTTATAAGCTAGAAATTCCCACGTCCAACAACTGCTCAAAGGAGGGGTTACGGGAAGGAAAAACATAAGGCTAATAAGGATGTGACTATTAGGAAATAAAACAATTCAAAACCATTTCCTATCACACAATTAAAGAAAAATTTAGAGGGAGGCTACTTTGGCTTACTTTGACTGCTGCCTTTATAAAGCAAATCTGCACTATTTACACCTTTCCCTTCAATTCTTTTGGTGACAGCAAGTCCGCAGAGGACAGTTATTTTCCCTTCCACTTGCTCATACATGCCTTGGAAGGTCGGCTAGTCTCCGCCTTGGAGTATTTCATAGTTTAATTAACATAGACAACGGCTAAGCAAATTAAATAAAACACATGGAGAAAACCATCCTTTTTCTGTGAAATGACAACATCCAGGCAGGTTTTTTTCAGGAGCGCGTGCTGAGAAATAACAACTTAGAGGGGAGTGACCCTCATGCTTTCCACACTCGTTTTCCCATGCGACACTCTTCCAAGCCCCCCAGCAACCACCCACCAGCCAAGGTCTGGGTACCCCGAGACATTTGGCTGAGAATGACCCAGAGCAAAAGACCCGGCTGCCAGGACGCATAGGTCTGGAAACGTGCTCTGGCACACGGGCACTGCAAGCCTCGCCCCAACACCGGCCGTAGCCGAGTAGAGACGTAACACAAGGCTTGCTGCTATTGACTCAGACAGGAATTTAGAGGGAAAGGGACTAGCTCCTGAGGTGTTATCTGAAAAACTGCTCACCACTTAATTTATTAGCTACTCATCACTCATACTTTCAGTTTCTGGGGTGCTTCTTCAACCTTTAGCAAAGCTTTTCTTGACAAGCCAGGCAACAAAGCAAACCCAGAACTAAACCCCACCCCAACGAGAGCAGAGCATATCAAACTAGAAATTCATGAAGGATGAGAAACATAATTACAGATGTACAAGGTCACTTCCTTGTACCTTGTACAAGGTCACTTCCACAGCCCAGCAGTATGTTTTATATTGATCTTTTAGTTGCTGTAGGACTGGATTAGTTAATGTGCTTATACTACCAAAGATAGTCAGATTTTTAAATACTTCCATACATCCCATTCCTGTCAAGGGTGTAACACACCTTACAGCAGTCCTCATCAAATGCTATGGATAGGCAGAAACAATCCAGATTTGTGCTCTGTGCTTATATCAGGTCTATCATCAATACTAAGCAATCACATAACATGAATCTAAAAGAATTTTTTTTTGAATGCTTAACATGGGCACACGTACAAACACAAGCAAATAATCAAAATATGTTGTGCCAATCGCACCTTTCTGGAGTCTTCATTTTAGTCACACTTTTGATCAAAATACACTGTTGTTTTCCTCCACCAATAATATGGCTCGTAATTATCAAACACTTGGATACCAAGAGACATATCACTGAAAAATGCCCTGGAAGACATAAAGCAATACCCACTGCAACTGCTTTTACCTCGGCCTGCTGGCCTTCTTGCCAACATGAACGGATGTGACAACAGACAGATTATAGTTTATAGATTATAAGTAAAATGCCCTGGATAAACAACTTGGCTTGTTATACATGATCAGAAATTCAGCTCACTTCAAGATCTCTGAATATAAAAAACAGTAATTAAAAAAAAATAAAATCTTAAAAAAATCAGAGTTCCTGTGTGAAGCGACCCAGGACCTGAACTTCTGATTCGACTATTCCCTAAGCCCTGCATTTGTAGATGAGCCTGAACGTGGTAAACGTGCTCTTTCTGCAGACTACCAAAACAAATGAGATTTTATTATGCAATTAAAATCAAGCACCATTTTTCTGTCATTACATCAGAATTTGCCTAAAGAAATCAACATTCCCGAAGCCAGAGCACTCTAGCCATGCTACATGTGCTGCCACAGGCAGGTTAAATCAGCTGGGAATACTAGCTGCCTACTATCTGCCTTCAATTTTCCCTGCCAGTTACTTCCTTAGTGTTAAACTACAGTAAACTGGTACGCTGCAAGGAGTATTTCCTTTTCCTTTTGAGATGCTGTCCCATGAAAACCCTAAATAAATCTTTTCCAGGTAGGTGGAAATTGTTTCCTAGCCTACAGCTTGCAGAAACATCACTGCACTACCTACCCACCAAAACTCTTTCTGCTAGATAAAGGTTTGTGCGTCCCCCGTCACGTTTTTGTCTTCTCTCAGACTGCTTTCTAAAGGGCAAAGCAAAAGACTGCGAATAACAGTTGTGTGTTTTGGCACGGGAATGATTTCACACGACAGCATTTCCCCACCACCCCGGTGGGGTGGCACAGCGTTGGTCCAGCAGCCCCCACTGCACTGTCAGCAGGCAAACTTCCCTCCCTTATCCTCTACACCAAGCCTACAGAACCTGAAACATTCTGTCCAAATCCAAAGAGATCAAGTGATGGCAAAAATGACCTTTTTTTTTTTTTTTCAATCTACAAAACCCACCAAAAAGCTAACGTGAATTTAGTAAAGCTACAGGGTTGCACACAGTTTGCACTTTCATCTCACTTCCGAGTCAGAAGTAGCTTTCATGACAAGCCTTTGGTTGAAATCCTTAAATCTTCCACTCATTTGGCTCACTTAGATGAAAGCCCAGAACATAAAAACTTTTGTTTTCATGTCACCCCCAGCAAGCAGAACCGAAGCAAAGACTTGACGGCTATTTTATGTTTGAAATATTGGCTTCAAAGCAATGGGGACAGCACAGTGTGGGTGGGCCTGACACTACAGCTGTCGTAAAACAAAGAGCCTATATATCAAAAAAAGTTCACAAGACACAGGATTTATCCGTGAAGAATTACATCCAACAGAAATGAAGATGAGGAAGAGGACATGCAGGCATGTGTGTTCAGGGAAAGCCCTGGGAGAAAAGTAATAATGCTGTTTAAAAAAAAAAAAAAAAAAAGATACTTTAGAGTGTTGTATTCAATTCCAGCTGTAACCATTTACAAGGAAATTATTCTTTAAGAGCTTTCTGACTGCATTACAGTATCTGAATAATACCATATAAAATGGGAACAGGTACTTGAGCTACTAATGGGGCAAAACACTCAAAAAGGGACTCATTTTAATTACATGCATGTATTCAAATGAGACATCTTACGCTTCTACAAACTAGTTTGGAGTAACAAGAACCATTCCATTAGCAAATAAAAATGTTGATGAGGTAGCTAAAGTTCAGATCATACTTTCCATCTGCATACTCCATTGCGGTGGATTCAGGGTGATCTTGATGTTTAAGCAAAGAGAAGCAACAAACAACATATTAAAATATCACACCCACACATTTCTTCTCAGCACGTATTACTAAAATAACAGAAAGCGTAATTTTATAAACAGAAGTGAAACAGATGAAAATTATGGAGGTAAACCATTGCCACAACTCTCAGTGACTCTGCCTGAGTTTGTAAACGGAGTTTATGCCAAGTGAAGACTTTGATTGCAGCATTATTTGAAACCATTTGACAGGCTTTCAGGTACCGTTTCATCTGCCAAAGCCAGCAAGCGTGTTCACACACTGCAGCGTTATCTTCCTACGCCGGCCTCGCTAAAAAGGCCATCAGGAAGTAAATCACTGTGGGGTCATTTCTGTCCCTCCCTCCTGGGATCACACGGGACAACACAACAAAGCTGGACAGATCCACCTCACCCCTCCGAAGGATACGCTTTGCAAATGAAAGACGATGAAGATTGCATCCGCCATTTTGGAAAGGCCAAGTCCACAACCTGCGCTTGAAAATAGTGTTTCACCAGCATCTCAGGGATGAGCTGGTTTACCTTTTGGACACAGGCATTGCAGGTTTGAGACGAGAGGTGAGGACTACGAAGGCATACACCCGAGTGACACTGAAGTCAACTCCCTGACACGGCCCTTGCAAAAGTCTGCACCCCAGGTTGTGCTGCAAGGTGCCAGGCAGCACAGGGAGCCTCTCCCTCGGAGCTCAATGAGCCCACAGCACATGTACCCGCTGAGCTCAACAGCCTGAGCTATGGACTTTGGGTCAGAGGATCTGTGCCACCAGCAACAAATAATACCCTAAGAGTGGGCAGGAACATTCATTTAGAGCAAACCAGGATAAATCGTGTTGTAAATCTCTCCTCTCTCTCGCACAAGCACGCACGAAAACTTGCTGTTTGCCACCAGAGTGATTTGTGTGGAGAAGCTGGGACCCTTTAACTAAGAATAACCACTTGATGAGGGCAGAGAGAGCTACTACTACCTTTAGAGAGAGGACTCACACGACTCTGCTCCCAACAGGACATTTCACTTCAGGGGCCCCCACGCAGATGAAAGCTCACAGCCTCTTTTGCAAGCCTCCCTTTGTTTTCTTTTTCCCCTTTGCCAAGTATGACGGCTCTGGAGTCACTGATAACAAAAGCAGATGCTTACAGCCACATGGGAGGCTCCTCTGTATACAGTGGCTACTGCGTTACATCGCATTAGTCACTCCCCGACAGCTACCATATGCATCACGTTGATTAGTAGGCATTTTAAATCCCATTGACAGTGGTGGGATTAGATGTGCACAAATATTAAAAAGTAGACTCCTTCCCCATCTGGTGATCATAAAAATGCTTCTCCAAAACACTGGTTTCCTTCAGAATCCCCGTTCCCCCAACTGAAAAGCGTGTGTCTGGTTGCGTATCTTGTAAAGAAACATAAAAGAGGTTTTCCTAGTGCTTAATGTGATTGCAGGTTCTATGACACAACCTTCACACTCTCTGCGATATCTTCTAGAAAGCAGAATTTGTCTTCTATTTTGTGTATTTCTGGAGATAGTACAAACACCTCCACCATTCAACACAAATGGTAGTTTTCTACATTGTATAAAATGCAGAAAAGGGCTTCTGGAAGAATAAAAAAATATCTCTTCAAAATGACTCACTGATATATATATTCAAATCACTGATACCTGGCCCTGGCCCTGACTGGGGAAGCTCAATCTGTGAATTGCTTTCTGCCTTCTAGTTCATTTTTTTGGTTTTGTGTCCTCCAGTTCAGCATGGATTAGTTTATTGGTGCCATTCACTGCTTGCCTTCCATCTGACACCAAACCCCTTCCACTCTGACCATCAGCTTTGCTTTCATCTGAGCTGAACCCCGATCTTCTATCAGCTCCATAATCGCTATTACAACTGAGGCCTGTTAGTGCTAATATAATTGCTAGGCCAATTGGGAAATTCATGGGGAAAATTTACAGACTAGGCATTTCCCTGAAACTGCAATGCAGATGCCAACAACTCAGGTGCAGAGGAAGGTGTAAGCAGGGATAAAACACGTTCTGTGGGCCTGCCTTCAATCACATGCCCATTTCCTATGCTAGGCAGAAATGTGAATTTTATTATTATTTCAGTGTCGTTTGGGGGGATGCTGGGGTTCAGCCATTGTAACTATAGAAGACCAGTTTTAGTGTTCGTTTACTGTTACAATGGGAACAAGCTGTTGTCTTTACAAGGCTGATTTCACACTCAGCATGGCCTACTGCAATACATTCACCGAGGAACGATAACAGTAGATAAAATTATCAGACTAAATCACTGATACCCATTTCCTACAAATGAGCCCTGAGGTGTTACGGAAGTATGTGTGCTTTTCACCCAACACTGAGCAACAAACTGCATTGCCCAATCCATTTGCTGCATTGCAGCATGGCCAGCCCGCTGGGTCTCCTTCCCATCTCCTTCAGGATCCAAGCTCTAACATGACAGTTTAACAGGGCAGTTCCTGCTCAGCCACCCCCACAGCTTAGGGCTTTTGGGACCCCCGTGGTGGCAAGGCTCAGGGAGGCTCTGCAGCACACTGCAGATCCGGTGGGACCAAATTCCTCTGGCAAGAGTAGCAGCAGCTATGCCTCTTCTGCATAGGGATAACATACAGGAGGGGTCTTGTCCACCTGCTTTCACTGCCCTCCCCAGCCCAAATAGGCCAAAACCCCACAATTTATGGTATAAATTGTATTTATGCTATGTATAAATTGTATTTATACTGTAAGTATTTTCACCAGCTGAAAAGCTGCTTTGTACTTGGAGAACCCCAACACAATCCTCCTCCTGCAATCAGGGTATGCCTTGACCTAATAAATTCTTCAGCACTTATTAATTGTGAATAAAGCCCCAAAGTCAAAAACACCACCTGTGTGCAAAGATAAGTATCAGTCCCACAGAATCTTTGCTTAGCTATTTTTTGCCTGGTTTCTCATTTTCAAAACGGGCAGAATAGTACTTAACAGAAATTCATGTATGCCTCTGGAGCAGAATACTTTAAGTTGTTTTATGACAGACTCAGAAGCACAAGTCAAACAGAAATAGATTTGGTAATGGATGCAGGAAGGCACCAAACATTCATTACATCTGTAACACATTGATTTTAATTTAAAGGGACCAGAGGCAAATCAGATGCCTCTTACACAATTATGCACAATCTCAATCTCCAGCCTGAAAGGTAGGTGATTTGCTGCTATGCACCACTTACACCTGGCTTTTCAAACAGCTGGGTAGTGGAACCAAATCACAAATTTTATTGCACTTGGAACTTAGCTGCATGGCCAGCAATTCTAGCTATTCAGACACAGATCAGAGACCTGAATGGCCTCTTGCTTTATTACTCAGCAGATTTGAGACTTGAAAATAATTTTAGACTAGCAATGGGGGGGGAGGTGCAGGGGGAGTTGTCAAGATGCTTTAGCTCCGATGGTCTATGATCTAGGATTTCAATCTACTTTTGAAATAGCACGACTCCTACACAAGTCCAGCATGAGAACTTGAGCTCTGCTGTTCAGTGGCACTGCTCCTTCCCTGGCAGCAGACGCTTGGAAACTGCAGAAGGTGCAAAATCCAACTGACTCCGAGTTCTCCTAAACATTAGAAAAACATGGATCTGAAGCTTGCAGCTGCATTTTATCACATTCATCCATATAAATAGACCAAACTCAAAGCGGATCCAGACCTGAACTTTTCACCTTGTGTCCCTCCGTGATGAAAATGTATCTCATTTTGTTAGTCAGACCAGAAATTCTTGAAGAGACTTGTATTGTATTTCTCGCTAAGGAATGACACTCTCACCAAAACCCTACTGTGCTATGGTGCCTAAAATAGTTAGCTCACTAATACTGTCCAGGTTTGGAGGATACATTTTGAACAACGTGTTTTGACTGAGTAAGGTTTTTTTTAATAATCTTTTCAGCTTTCCCCCATCATTTATCTTCTTGGAGCATTAGCCACTCTGAGCCTGGACTGGTTTCAAATACCAGTGAAGAGAACACTACTCTCCTGTGGGCGCTACCAGAACACCATTAAGAAAGGGAATGATGCTCAGGAGGATATCAGAAGTCTTTTGTCTGGTCTTCAGCATATCATATACCCTGGAATGTCTCTTATTAACTCTTGGAAAAATGTATCCCATAACGCATAATAAAATTACTGACAACTGCTCAACTACCCTACTTCATCAAGCCCTGTCTTTCATCAGAAACAGACATTTTCACAGCCCTGCAGTGATTCTTCCCCCAGATGCAACCTCAAGACAACCTTCTTTCAAAACCATAGCTTGCAAAATTTGAGACACCATTAAAAAAAAAATTATATACGTACAAGACACATGTGAATCGCATGCACACAACACAAACATTATTAGTAATGTTACTGCTTTACAAGTTTGGACTCAGGGAATCAGGCCCAACCTTGTACCGCATTTGCCATTGCATTCAATGTTAAGTTTTAAAAAAACCCAGCGATGTCTGATGCCTGAGCTACTGTGCCCCCATTTGACTAAAGCTGAGGCCAGCCCATACGGAGTCAGCCTAGGGATCTCCCAGCTGGTAACACAATCTGGTTAATTTACTTCTGATAACAAAGCCAAGGTGATTTTATCTGGTTTTCTCAATGAATATTTATAGGCAGATGTCAGCTTCTAAAAGGTATACCAATGCCTAAATGAGTTCAAAGAATCTCCAAGCAACTTCAGAATACTGAAGGACCTACCTTCTTGACAAATGAAGGAGGTAGGTAGCTCAGCATAAAGGCATTGCAAACAAAAAGCAGCACCAGAGCTTGCAACAGCCACTCCTGGCTACTTTGCTGCATTTAGGTGGAGGATGGGCCACGCTGCTCACTCATTCTAAATGGCACAAGTTTCTTTAATACCAGTGGAAGTTGTGAGTGGATGGCAAGATTTGCAACCTCTTTTTTTCCACTACGTCTGTTTGAAAATCCATCCGGTTCAAAGATTAATTTACATTGTTTAGTTCTGTGGAAGCCGATGACCAAGTTTCCCAAAAAGCATCAGTCTTGAGTCTTAGGAGACAGTTGAAACAAACTGCTTTTTAAATGAAATAACAGCTTCCTAGACCAGTTGTGGAGAGCATCTGCTGTGCATTTCATTCACTTTCTGATAAATTTTTTCCTCAGTTTGAATTCTCTGCTAGTTACTTTTTCTTCTTTTGGTAGTGCTAGGAGTCAATCCCACAAAAAGGGTTTTGATAGCAGTAAACTTCTGTTTGTGTAAAACTCATTTACAAATAATCAGTGTTCTTCTCTATAGCCATACAAAAATACAGCAAGCCTAACACATGAGAAAGAACAAGAAAATCCTCAAATGAGCTGCAGTGTCTCTACAGGGTACAGTCACCAGAGAGGAGAAATTGAAAAGGAATTAATTTTCCATTAACGAACCAAAAGAATTCAGAATTCGCGAGTTATTCAATAACTGAATGTATCTGCCCCATACGCCTCATACCAAGGCTCCACTGCTGCAGTTGTGCCCCCAAAACGCAGCTTAGTGTCCCCAGATTCACAGTATCTACACAAGGGGTACAGAACTCAGCTGTGCAAAACACTATTCTCAGTATATCAAAAGAGGATGCCTGAGCCAACCCCATTGCAAACTAAATTAAGAGCGACACTGGTTGCGCTGCTGGGCAGCCACTCACAGGTCCTAGTTCAGAGAACCTACTCTCATGTTAGCCCATGAACACACAAACATGAAGAACATGGAATTAAGAAGTCTCCTACGTAATTTTGGGTTTGTGTAAGTCAAAAAATGACTGTAAATGAACTGCACTGAGAAACCAGAGCTCCGTCCTTTGCAGATATTCTCTCCCTTGCACTCATTTCTGTGCTGCTGCAGATGCAAATGCAGCAGGTCCTGATGAGGGGCCAAGGAAGAGAAGAGAGCAGCAGATCTCTGTTTTTGCCATGCAGAGAGAAGCAGACTCTCTCTCACAACAACTGATCAGCTGTGTCAACCAAGAGCTGTTGTAATCATCATCAGCACATCATCTGTGTCTGGAACAAATCTTGAACTTTCTTTATTGCAAAGTGCCATGGGTTTAGTTTATCGTTCCTACTATGAGCAATCAAGGTGCAAACACGCTTCTACACTAGCTCAACAAAAGAACATATAAACTTATAGAATCAAAAATAATTTAGGTTGGAAGGGAAGTTGCTGTGGCATATGAAATAAAACCAGAAAACGCCAAAACACCTGATTCCAGCACTCCCTTTAATGGGACCACCGTTGGCCACATCTAATTGTGAGGTCTTCATTGTCTTAAAGAAAACTACCAGATCCTCCTCTTCCACCGAATGGCTCTCAAATGCAAGGGACATATCACTCAAGGGCTGTTTTTTTCTAGCCAAAGACATCCATTACACCCAAGAATCTGCAGCTGTTAGAATTGCTTGGGCTCCTACACTGAAATAGCTCCGTCTGGCTACTCAGAAATATGCTGAGCAAAGGGTGAGACGCTACAAAGGGTGGTTAAAAGGGAACCCAAATTTACATGAAGGGGGGAGGCCAAAAAAATGCATACACTAGGAATCATCTTGAGCTGAAAACAGCTGGCCAGAAAGTGATCAAACAGAAGTCTTTGGAAATGACACAATAATGTAGGAAGTAATCAAATTATGGGTGAAAAAAAGGGAGGTGGGTGGAAAGCAAAAAATCATTCATGATTAAACTTTTCTTGTGTCCAGACTTCAAAAGCATTTGAAGAAATAGTACAAAACAATAGTACTTTAGAGAGAAATGGTTCCTAATTCACCTCCTTGTCTTTCTCATTGCACGAGTTTGAGTTTTAACATGGCAGCGCTTCTCAATGCTACAAACAGTAGGGACTTCAGGGACTTGCTCACATTGCCATGTTAAGTGAGTAGCTCCAACAGCTTGCAAAGTTTATTCAATTCCCATCTGAAGTGCTCCAGGCAGGCATTCCGTAGCCATGCAATGTCTGCGCAAGCGGGGAAACGAGCAATGTAATCCCGCTTTCACTGAACAGCAACAGACAGATCCACATCTGCTCCTAAAGGTCCTCTATGGCCCTGAAGATCCAGTTTGCTTTACTGATCTGCCTATCTGACTTGTTTTAAGCTTTTTTTTTTTTTTGGGTGTACAGTTTTTCTCTGTCCTGTAAGAATATGAGTTCTGCATGAACCCTGGTAGTTATTTCATTACTGTATTGCCAAGTACTCCATTAACTGTACATGTCTCTGGATCTCCAAATAGCTTTACAGAAATAATCTATACTCCTTGCTTATTACACCAGCCAGACTCTGTGATTTCCCTCTACAGATGCTTTCCTAAGGTATCCCTCAGACAAACCATCTAATTACAGTAACGCTATGGTTCCCTCCACCGCAGCCCAGATGTATTTTCTGATGTCTCTCTCACCATTCAAATGCCTGCTCTAATGACAGCAACAGACCTTTAGCCAAGGGCTGCTTTGACCCAGGGAATATATCCTGGCATGAAGGGCTGGGGGCTGGCTTCCAAGCTAGGAGTGACACAGGCTGTAACTGAAACAAAAAGCCCACGTCCACCTGTTCTGCTTATGCACCCCGCGGTCTCCAGTAGGCGGGACCGGGTATTTCATGCACAAAACCCCAACGCCAATTATGTGATTCCTTACAGAAAATAAGCTTCTGGTCACTCTGATTGAGCCCCATCAAACAGCTGCCAGTGCAGCAAAAATAACTCGACACTCCTGCAAAGCATGCAACTGCGAACGTGAGCACGTCGCCCTGGGTCCCATGCACCGCCAGATTAAGGGGAATCAGAAATGCTGCCCTAACACCTCCGCTGAAAGGGTACATTCAGCCATAACTAAGCACTGAAACAGAATGCTCCTATTTAGCTATTGTTTAAAATGTCAGGTATTTAAAACGCCCACTTCTGAAAGGTTTCCTCAGGGCACGATACGAGGAGATCGAGTGTCTTGCAATGAGGTTGCATTTGGATGGGCAACAGAAGAAACACGTGACTGTCCACACTCGGATATTTATATGTTACCATCGGTCCCATCATGCAGCTGATACTGAAAGGGGGGGTGAGGGTATCGTTTAATTGAGTGAAGCCTATGAAGAAACTCCTGGTTTATCTGCGGAACTATCTGAGTAGGCATAACTGGATCCATGTTAACAGTAAAAAAATTACTCAGAAGCTGTGCCAGAGTAAAACATTTGAGTTCAGAACCTTGTCAGTACCACGACCTGTTACATTCATGACAGACATCTTTTCATTTTAAGCAGTTAATATTTAATGTCATAAAATAAACAGCTTGCATCAGAACGTACCTACAAAGTCTTGGTTACTTATCAATTTCAGATCACACCACTATTCAAACTCCATTGATGAAAATTCATCTATGAAATTCTCATATTTCATGAGAATCTGAAATCCTTCAACAGACATTTCTCTTATTCAGACATATATATATCTAAATATTCCAGTAAGTGGGTAATCAACATTAACCTGCAATGGCTTACTGTGACAACAATTGAATTTCAGCTCTTAAAGTCTTAAGTTATATTTATTGTAATATCATTCCCATAAAGGCATACGTGTTGAGATTACAACTTTCCCAAAGCTGAAATAAATCATGTACATTTACCAGTTGAAGCTGTTGCTTCATTCTCTAATCCTGCAGAAAACCATGTAACTACAGATACCTCTGAATTTGTAAATTTGAACTATTTAATTTTTTTTCCACCCCATCTTTTTATACTTCTACAGAGATGACACCTTAACACGCAGTTCATACAGAGTTCACAAGTTATTTTGGACAACGTTTTCAAATACCTCAGCACTTAAAGGAATAATGCAGGTTACAAGGTGAAGCTTCCCCAAATCAAAAGGAAGTTTTCATAAATGTTTTAACTTCCTCTCTGCCACAACACTCTCCTTGGAAAAAAAGAGAGCGCCTGCTGCTAGCACAGGCATCCTACAGTCGGGGAGCTGCCCTGCACCTTCTTAGCAAGCTATATAAATGTGACCCAGAAATTTCAGGTGATTCCACTCTGCATGACGATGGAAAAACACACACTGCATCTGCTCTCACATTTCTGTTGATGGCTGAGTGACTGTGCATGTACGTGAGCACCGGCCCGTACAGTTTCCACGCCTGAAGTTCTGCAGATTCTGATCAGCATTCAGCGCTGATTTGACATCCCTAATGTTGAATTTTGAGGACTATTGAGAGCCTTACCACAACCCTGCTCTGCTCTGCTGCCATAACATGGTACCACAATTAGTAGTTGGCAGAGCTTCCTATGCTCTGCTTCTGATCACAAAACAGGCCCTTCCATACATATTATTCTGTCCAAACAGACAAAAGATACTAGGGGTGTAACGCTATCTTTCTGGGCAAATACTCTAGATATAATTTAACTTTTTTCTAATAATCTGAATGAGAATAGCAGCCCGAAGACGCAATATAAATTTGCACCAAACATTTCAGCGATACATCTTTAATCTTGCCTTATTCTGTATTCTTTAGGCGAATCCCACAGCAGGCCTAAGTATATGATTTGTTCTCATCACTTCTTAGGCTCCAAGAGTTATTTGCAGGTCCAGATCCCATTTTAGTTGTATTCTTCTTTAAAATCATTGCTTATCTGTAATTGGTCTTAGGTTTGAAGAGATTGACAGGAAAGTACTGGGAAACTACGCAGGCAAAACCCGTTACTGGAAAGCAATCAATCTTCTTATTCCTGACCCGTTTCTTTCAGCCCTGGGTTACACACAACCTTTTGTCTTCTCCACCGCCTGCAGCAGAACAAAGCTCAGCGCACAGCTCAGCCCCCTTTCCCAGAACAGCGCCTGGGGAAAGCCGCTGCTACAATCATCTCACTGTTCAGGGAAACCTGTCTTGTAGCCACCATTCAAACATACCATCTTAACAAGGCCAAAAAGCCTCGGCCTGAGAAATTTCACTGGAATAAGTTTACCAGTGAAGTGGCAAGGTATCCCAAGATGTGTACGTTGATCATATTCCTATATTCTCCAGGTATGGAAATAGAAAAGAGTAATCTGTCTTACTTAGTAAAATGGGAGAATATACCAAGGAAAGTTTTACCTCAGGGCTATAAATTATGAAAAGAGATTTTGCACAGCCTGGGAAAACTTACTGCCAGTGCTCTTTCTCCAGCGCTATGAAAACGTGAAATGAGAAAACAGCCAAGGGAGGGCTAAGGGTGGGGGGATTTACAAAAATACAAATATTTGTGACTCCGCTTTCCCACGTCTTATCCAGCTCGGAGATTAACAATATATTGTGTCAAACTTACTAGAAAAGAACAAGGAGCTGTGTTATCCAGAAGGCCACAGGGCAAAGAACTATCCATGCCAACTCCAGCACAGACCAGGAGGGACTGAGGGGAACAGGCTATTTCACAGACCAGCCACCTACCAAACAAATGACTACCACAGCTGACATGAACTAACCAGACGGTTAGTGCTCTCAGAATCCAGGCCAGGGAAGTACCACCCACGGAGCACGAGGTGCCTACACTAAAGGCCAGAAGTCACCTCTTGAGCTGAAAGCTGTCTGCCAAACTACATTGCCAGGATGACCCAGGGAACCCAGGTTCCCTCTGACCCGCAGCATTCAATAATCTGGGGAGAAACACTTCATTCCCCAGAGCTGACAAAGTCCAGGAATATTTCAGGCTACTCAAATTTTCAAACAGATTTTCATTTTTAAACTAATTTTTCCTATGCACCTCCACTGACCAAATCTTGCCAGCAAATGCATAAAAAGCCCAAACAGGTATGCACATCTTAACCATGTCATCAAAATCCTACTTGGTTCTATTACCTGTTAAACACAAAATTGACAGCTGACATGCAATCTCCAGGATTTATCAAAGCCCAGTGGTACAATAAAATCCAGCTGTTAGGATTCAGGACAACTTTCAAAAGCATTGAAGTGACAGAACAGCCAGGGTCACAGTTTGAAAAAATGATCTAGGATACAGATCATAAATGCTTAAACACCGGTATCAAAGACATCATTTTTCTTTTCCAAGCTAGCGACAGAGCATGCAGATCGGACCTTGGCAGAAGCTGAGTCAGTTCCCGGGGCTGACACCTCTCCCCAGCTGCTATGCATTCCAGCTCCCAAGGCAGTGCTGGATTTGCTGAACCACGCAACATCTACCCATGCTCTGCTGCCTGTGTCCAGCCTGTCGATCCCAACTTTGGGCATGTCTGCAATGGGAAATGAAAACCCCTGCATTCATGCACCTCTACTGCTTTCAGGCCTGAACACGGTCCCAAATTCACTGATGCTTTAATCGACATGTCAGAGGGGAGACAAAGGCACATATGCACACAAGCAATAGGACAAGAGGAAAGGGTCTCAAGTTGCTCCAGGTGAGGTTCAGATTGGATATTAGGAAAAACTTCTTCATCCAAAGGGTGGCCAGGCACTGGAAAGGGTTGCCCAGGGAAGTGGCTGAGTCACCATCCCTGGAAGTATTTAAGAGACGTGTAGATGTGGTGCTCAGGGACATGGTTCAGTGGTGGACTTGGCAGTGCTTGGACTTGATGGAAAAGTGTTTTCCTTTGAGAAACTTAAACCATTCTCTGTTTCTTTATCTTCAACATCTCTTTTGCTCCAAGTAGGCACCTCTGGGTCTGGACCCAGCCCCTTGAAATTTCCACACTCCCTCCTGTTGGACATGGACCTCCAGAACAATCATGCAGTGCTCCAGAGACATTATTAAGTTGAGCGTACGCTTCCCAAACCTAAGCCCTTGTGCATTCCTGGTTTAGAAAGTGCCTCTTCAGTGACACCAGACAGTTGAAACAAACAATAACAAGTTTTTCAAGGAGCTTCTGAATGTGTTTGCGTTACATACCACAAGAGATTATACAGCACAGATGGAAGTAAAACAATACAGCACAGATGGAGGTAAAACAATAAACAAAGTTCTTTACCAGAGATTAGTCAGGAAGGGGACACGGTCCCCACAGCCTTCCCCAGAAGCTACACAGGTCAACACAGAGACTACAGACACAGGGTAGAGATAGACAGTCACTTTGCAATCAGGAGGTGGGTGGGAAGAAGATACTGCACAGGAAACAAAGGAAGATCATACAGATTACCGTTACACAAAAAATAGAAGCAACACACAAAAACACCTCCCAATAGGTAGTAGACCGCATTCTAATCTGGGGGGTTATTAATAATTTTAATTAAAATAATCATAAATAGTCTCACATGTATGTTTTGTACTTATGATCCAGCTTCACTAAAATTATGTGAACAAATGGCCCCACATATTCTTGAATACAAATATTCTTGAATAACAAGAGTTACAGGTATTCTTTTTCTTGTTTGCATCTAGAGAATTAAGTCAAGATAATTTTTAAGCAAACATCAAAGAAAGTAAGGAATGTGCCTGAAGTTCCTGCACTTCAGAATTCAAGAAAAGCCATCCTTCCAAGATCAAGAAATTCATAAAAATCCTAAAAAATGGTCGGTGGATCTCGAGTCATCTTTTCCACCATCCCTTTACACACACACCCCAGGCTGTCTGAGCAGGAGTCCCTCAGCTAAGAGGCAGTACTTCCCGGACCTTAGCTTGATGCTAAGAAAGGGGCTGCTCCGTTCCCACAACAAACGCCAACTGGAGTAGTTTACATGTGTAGTTAACTCCTGTTAGCAAATTATCTTCTAACAACACTAACATGTGAACAGAGCTCTTGCTCTGAAAAATTAGACAGGACTGCAATACAAGTAAATACAAGAACCTGAAGATTTTGAGACTGACAGCAAGAAAAGCAGCTAAACTGCATGAAAAACAGTATTTTGCCAAGCAAACATCAACAGCATAATGGAGTATGGGACATATCTGTAATTTTCTGCCTCTGGCTCTCACAAAACTCCTCAGAAAGTATCAGCCCACGGACTTACAGACAATATTTAAAAAAAATCATTTTAGTTCCATGACAAGTGAGTTGAGCACAGATGATCTGAAAAAAAACCACCATAAAAGGAAGAAAAGTAGTGAACAATGTCTGTATTTTCTAATTGCATTTCAGCTATTGTTAAACTAAATTTCTGGCACTTGAATCTCGAGGGAAAACAATACTTACAGAAAAGTGTGAAGAACTGATCTTATTCAAGGAATGCTGCTCTGTTTACAAATCATATTTTTCTTTGTACTGCTGGAAGACACACTGATTTGCGAATGGGAACAGAAAGGGCGACGTCTGTTGATCCCAACTCAGCAAACTTATCTCAGCTCTTTACATAACAGATGGGAAATGCTCACTTGTAAAGACAGTTAAGCCCTGATAAACTTTATTTGAATATGTTTTCCATGTTTCCATTTTTGTTGAGAGTATCCAATAAAATCTTCATTTAAATTCAATTCAATTAAGATCAGGGAGCTCATTTCACAAAGCTGGGGAGGTTTAGATTACGTATCAGGAAGAAGTTCTTCACGGGAAGGGTGGTGAGGCACTGGAACAGGTTGCCCAGAGAAGCTGTGGATGCCCCATCCCTGGAAGTGTTCAAGGCCAGGCTGGATGAGGCTTTGAGCAACCTGGTCTAGCGGAAGGTGTCCCTGCCCATGGCAGGCGGGTTGGAACTAGATGGTCTTTAAGGTCCCTTCCAACCCAAACCATTCTGTGATACTATGATTTTCTACTTTTTCTCCACTGATGCTTCACATTAACAGAAATATTATAATTCAGTAACACTTCTCTTCAGTGATGGACAAAACATGGTAAAAACCTTTTTTCCCTTTTGTGCAGTGTTGCCATATTTGCTCTGAGACAAATTGGCCTCAGACACCAGATCTGTGGGACAAAAACATAACAATATTTATATTTCAACAGCTGATTAAGCACCTAGGATGAAAGTTATGTGAAATTTTAATCAAGACTAAGCTATCTTACAGCAGTAGAGGCTCGTGCTGGTAATCTGGCAGGCCCTTGAGAGCTGCCTAGGCCAAGCTTCTCTGTTGTACTCTCTACACACTGGAATCCATTTCAGCCACCAAAAGGAGGTGCAGGGCATGAAGCTCCCTGCACGACACACTCCATATTACATACCTTTGGCTTGGTTGCTCAGATTAAGACAAAGCATAACCATGTTGGTGTCAGCAGTTTTCAGAGACACCTCAGTGTTCAAAATCAGGTTGACACTTGACATAGTTTAATGGTGGCTTCAGTAGTGATACTACACAAGAAAAGAAAAACGCTTACATGGCCCAGGACTGTAAAGATCAGAATCAGCATTTTGACCTGTAAGAGGAAGAGGCTGACAACCTACGTTTGGAGCAATGATGGAAACCGATTCAAGACAATCATGGAATACATGAAGACTAATTAGCTTCCCGCAGCCAGGCTCTTTTCAGTGCTGCCAGTAACATGGTAAGAGGCAATGGGCACTAATGGAAACACAGGAGGCTCACTATGAACATCAGGAAACTCTGAGGTTGACCGAGCACTGGCACAGATTGCCCAGGGAGGCTGTGGAGTCTCCATCCTTGGAGATCCTCAAAAGCCATCTGCGCAATATGCTCTAGATGGCCCTACTTGAGCAGGAGTAGGGCTTCCAGAGGTCACTTCCAACCTCAACCCTTCTGTGATTTTCTGACTTTTATTTCTTTATGTAAATGCTATGTATATTCTTCTGGACATGATGATCATTATGTTCCTGCAAAAATGAAGAAAATGGTAGGTGAAGAGTAAGCACTGGAAACGCAGTTACTATCATCTGATCAAAGACCCAGGCTTCAAATACATGGAAAACACCCCCAAAGAAGTACTGACACTTGTATCTGAGGCTTCATTTTTCAAGCTTGGACTGAGGCCCAGGCAGAAGAGGAAGAGTTAATATAGTTCCCTTACAATGTAAAAATTAATGTAATAGACCACTGTTGTTCTCATGTGAAAGAGGATATAGGCAGACTTTGTGAACCAGAAAAAAAAACCTGAGAAGTGCATAAAAATTACCACTGGGATGTAGACTGAGGGAACTCCAGCTAAGAAATGGCTGACGTGAGACTGACAGACAAAACAGTCAGTGGGGGGCAAGATATGGGCAGAGCAATGAGAAACGCTAAAAGTTTGAGTTTCCAAGGCTTACTAAAAGCACCACACAAAACCCGCATAAAAGTACACTTACTGCAAAACCTAGCGCATAAACTATCCTCTTGTGTTGTAAAAGTCAGCCGCTTGTTAAGCAATTCTGTTTCAACCACCAAGAAATACAGGACAGGAAACACTGAGCCAGAGCCCAGCTTGCTGAAGCAATTACACAGACCTGCAGGGCTCTGCAGTGGAACAGCCACGGTCCGTTAACGAAGAGTTGCAGGATTCATCCCCTAAGGTGACTAAAAGCCTGACATAAACCCAATGTCCTAACAAGCCATGACAGCAGTTATCTTAGGAACTTTAAGCATAATGCTCTTACTGCTACCAGCCCTATTATTCACGCTCTATCAGATAAGCTTTCCCAAAAGGCTGTATGCTGCAATGCACCCGTGGATGCAAAGCAGCCAAGCTCCCACCCAGAACACTGGTCATTAACAGGAGATGGAGCAAGGGAATGTGGTGCCCTCTCCATTAATGGCTGAGAGGGTTTGAGAGCAATCCAGGACCAAAGGTTTCCATGCAAACCCTCTTGGTAGGAATTGAACAATTTTTTGCCATGTCTATGCAATTCTGTGAAGATGAACAACTGGGAAGTCGCTGCCAAAGCAAGAATTCATGTATAGCCTTAATGTAAGGCATCCCGAGGGGAGGGGGAAAGAAAAGGAAAGTAAAAAACTTAGAGAAACAAAGACTGCAACCACTCAAGGATTATTCTTTCCAAAAAAAGATTCAAGAACAGATTTGTAATGGCAATAAACACTTCAGCTACATGCTTACTGTATTTCAGATTAGCAGATATGTTAGCAGTCTGTCGTATAATAGCTTCAGGGGCCAAATATTTTGCTCAATTCAAGTATCTATTCTGAGACCCACAGGAGACTGAAGTAAAACAATTTTAGCCGAGTATTTTATACAAATACTTATTTTTCCAGCACCCTAAAGAAAATAAGCAGAAAAATCTCAAGTTGCAACTTAAACATGAACATCTATTACTGTTTCCTTGCAGCCCATTAATAACCTTACTGCCCATACATCAGATTTAGCCATTCCTTCTGCAGCTTCTCAAGTGCCCTCTCTTCTTGAAGTCTTAAGTCTGCATTAGCGATTCTTCGTGTGCATCTGAGTTGCAAAACTGGCTTTTCCTTCCTGCAGTTATGTCTTTGAAAGACCTTGCAATCACTTTGACTTTCTCCTTTTCCTAATGTAATATATTACCATAAATCGAATCAGAGGAGCGGTGTGGCAGCTGCCCTGCGACTGACTCTGATGATCAGCAAATTCATCACAAAGCCAAAACCAGGGAAGTTCACAGTGAGAGCAATTTCAGAGGCAAAAAGGGCTGCCATCCCTTCCGAAAGCTCTTCAATTCTGCCGATGTCAAATTACTAAGAGATGAAAACAGGTTTTGATGTTAAAACTGTCCTTGATTTTAACTTGTTTTCTGCAATATTAACCTTTTAAAACCATTTTTAGTTAAAAAATATAGGTTTCTCCGGTTGCTGAACTGCTACACATAGAAAACAGTTTGAAAAGTCCCTCCTAAGGAACACAGATAACAGGGGGTTTTAAATGCTTAAATTATCCATCTAGTATGCCAATGTTCTGTAGTCCTTTATGAATTTATACGTATTATGCCCATGTAAGTGCTAATCTTTGAATTAGAAACAATTGTAAAAATAACACCACAGTTTAGCAATAAAAAACCCAGACTACTTAGCAGCATTCTTAGATAAATAAATTAATAATGAAAAACCAGCCTATAAATTTTGAAAATAGCATCAACACGACCACTTACTGCATCCTAACTCTACAATTAGCCAATAATAAAATTCTTTTTTCCCTTATTTCCAGGCAATGTTTTCCTGCGGTCAACAAAGAGTACAGAAGGAATGATCAGAAAGCTATTCCACAGAAAGCAGCATGAGTGGTTATTAACCTCAAAAGACTGACTCAGAGGAAAACGAATTCCAAAACTTGACACATCCTACTTCTCATATCCCAACCGGCTCTGTGGTTTCCACCACGATTTCTCCATTCTCCAGCAAAAACATCAAACTATTTGGAACCAGATGCAGTTCAGACGGTAATGGAGATCCCAAAACACAGCTTTTCCGCGCCATGGACAGACATCATCTGCCATCAAGACTGGCAGAGAGGCATAGTTAATCACAGATGTTATTCTACTGGAGACGCAATGGCTTTGAAGTTTTCCAACTCATTTTAAGTAAATTGCTACACATTAAGAACGCTGTCATATGCAACGGTGACACACAGCTGCCCAACACATATCCACACCTCCCTCTTGCAGCCTGTATGCCTGCACTAAGTCAGCAGGACACAAGGAGGGCATCCGATTTTTGGAATGTAGGTCTAGATCTTTCAAGAAGTCAAATAATAAGAGCAAATTCGGGTTTTTTTTCTAGGACACTACAATCCAAACTCCTGACCTGGTGGTACATTTTTGAGGCTTCCTGCTTACTACATCTAAAGCATTAAAACCAGTATATGTCACATGCATGTAACACAAGAATTATCAGAAACCAATTAGTGAATCATCTTTTTACAAACACCATCATGACAAAATTTATCAGACTGAAGCCACAAGAAATCCTTTAAACACAAGTATTTCTGTGCTGTTGAACAACAGAACCCAGAGATGTCTATATTCTGAAATACATTGTTTAATATTCTACCATCTGTTCAGCAGCTGCTTACAGAAATGTCTCATAACTTTCTGACGATTAAAATAATTTCATATTTCCATGAAATAACTGCAGAATATGTTCTAAAATAAACATATTCAGCTGCCATTATCTCTACAGTAGGAGCAGGAAATACTGAAGAATGAAGTTACAGATGGTTTTTCATGGCCAAGCACACACATATAGAGTTCACATTTCTAGAATGTGCCTTCATCTTTTGCTTGAAAAATATCTGCTATGCAGTAAAAGCTCACTAACGATAGCCGTGTTTTGAAGGTCAGATCAAGAAATGATCAAGGAATCTCATGAGAAGGTTCAGCATGGTAGAAGACTTCTAGCTACATCAGAAATAGATGATCATCCTTATCCATTTTAGACCTGAATCAAACCAAGTGCATTCAAGTATTCTTAGGATTGGAAGTTCAGCATTCAGAAAGTTTCTGGTATGGTCAGAATTTTCTGCTAGCAGTGACTGCCTTCTTTACAGTAAACATGTACCACAACCTCCCGTGGCATCTAAGCCACGCTGTTAACCACAGACATATGCTGCACAATATTATCTGTGGTAACAATCTGTTTGCATTCACAGTCTCTTCTTCTGGTTTATCAGTGGACCTCTGTCACACAATACAAATTACCATCAGTGGTTTTGGTTTATTTGTTTTCTTAGACTTGTCTTTGTTAACTTGTTTGCTCCAATTTTCTAAAGTTTGTAATTAAAAAAAAAAACCTCAAACATTCAAAGTTACAAAATAATTAAATCAATATGTAAAAACAAAACTATGCTATTGTGAAATTTCTGATAATCATCTAACACTTTTAGTCTCACTTCTACCCTCTCAGGTCCCTGGGTATTCCAGAAAATAGCTTAGAACAGGCCTCGCTTTTTTACCTGCACACACTAATACTACCATCTTCTTTACAAACATCACAATTTTATATAATATTAAAATTAGGAAATGGAAAGAGGACTAATTCTGCACCAGTTTAAAACAGGCCATGTATCCAACCCATGCCTTTTCATTCTTCTAAGCGACTGGCAATTCACTGAGGCAAACAGAGCTCAGTGTCCTTTTCTTGCTTTTCCAAGGAGGTCTGGCAGAATCGGAGTGCTGCTATGCCATGGTCAGGAAGACTTCATTTTTCTGCCAGCAAAATCTGTGTTGCTTGAAGTAAGGATTTCTGAATGAAAGCTAGACAGATGAGATTAAAGCTGCTCCCTTTAAAACAATGAGAAAACCTTAATTGCCCTAAATCAGTACCCACACACCAGCCACAAAGTCCATCAATATTTCACACAAAGAGATGACAACATGTTCTACTTCAATGCAAGCAAGTTCCTGTCGTGGGTTAGGAGAGGACAGGGAGTGGGTTTGAAAAAGGGTGATCAGGTTGTAGGTGGAACAGGCATCTACACTCAATTCTGGTACCATGTTCTCCTCAGATACTTGACCTAGAGAGACGCAAAGGAAGCCAGAAAGAAACCAACTGTATCCTGGGCTGTATCCAGAGAAGTGTGGCCAGCAGGTCGAGGGAGGGGATTCTCCCCCTGTACTCTGCTCTTGTGAGACACCACCTGAAGTGCTGTGTCCAGCTGTGGAGCCCACAAAATCAGAAGGATATAGATCGGTTGGAGCGAGTCCAGAGGAGGCCACTAAGATGCTCAGAGGGCTGGAGCACCTCTGCTATGGGGACAGGCTGAGAGAGTTGGGCTTGTTCAGCCTGGAGAAGAGAAGGCTCCGGGGAGACCTTATTGCAGCCTTCCAGTACCTGAAGGGGCTACAAGGAAGCTGGGGGGGACTTTTTACAAGGGCCTGTAGTGACAGGACAAGGGGTAACGGGTTTAAACTGAAAGTGGGGAGGTTTAGATTAGATATCAGGAAGAAGTTCTTCCCGGAGAGGGTGGTGAGGCACTGGAACAGGTTGCCCAGAGAAGCTGTGGATGCCCCATCCCTGGAAGTGTTCAAGGCCAGGCTGGATGAGGCTTTGAGCAACCTGGTCTAGTGGAGGGTGTCCCTGCCCATGGCAGGGGGGTTGGAACTAGATGGTCGTTAAGCTCCCTTCCAATCCAAACCATTCTGTGATTCGTTCAGCCTATGTTTCTTCGAGCATAAACGACAAGCACTTTTACCACCCTGTGTGCAAAAAATAAAACAAGCAATTCTTTTAGTGATATATCCTTATTTTTGAGTTTAAACACATTTTACACATTCCCAATGTCCTTTCACATTTCACAGAGAGTGCTTCCCTCAGCTTTTCTAGCAGCATTACTTTTGGAAGCAGCACAAGGTAACCTGGATGCTGTCCTGTTTGGCCTGCTGGGCTCTTGCTGTAATTTTGAGAAAATCCCAGTGTCAGCGCAATTCCAGAACTTCAGTGCCTTTGCAAATCACGGGTAGCAAATAATTTTGCAGGTTGGCAGAGCATGAGGAGGACACGCACGGTAGTCAGGAGTTCGGCAGTTACAAATCACACAGAAAATCACGAGGGCTGAGTTTCCAAGGGCACTGGTTTTACTGCCACCATCACCATGGAGTGGGCAGAGCTCTGTGCTGCTTTCTAAATGAGGGCCAGTGGGATTTTTCCACCTTGTCACTTACTATTATAAAACTAGCAAACAAACATTTTTAATTGATCTATCTGTTTGTTTCCATCCTTCAAATAACCTCTGCTGACCTAGCCCTCTAGGCTATACACCACAAACATTGTGTCTCTGCAGAGCTCCACATTAAAACGCTGCTGGTTTCTTCTGCAAATTAAACAAAATCCTTCCACCTAGGATTTTAGGCAATATAGCAGCAGGACATGTGAAGTATTTTAGTCAACAACCTTTCACAACACACACTTTTTTCTCTCAGGAAGCATCCTTTAAATCTGAAATACTACACCTCTTCTTTAAATCCTGGAAAGCATTCAGCTTGCCTTTGCCATCACAGTTCATTTATCTTCCAAGAAGTTTCTAAGCGCTTGCTACAGGGAAGAATTTTAAAAAAAGTGTGGAGAGAGAGAAAACGTCATGGTGGTTGATGTTAGCCTCCGGACCTCACTCTGCACAGAGACTACACCATGGAGAAGTTTGCACACAAGACCCTTTCCAGTGCAGAGCACTTTGGCCACTACTTTCACACCTAGAGTCACACAAGTGTAAACCAAGGCACCACAAAATTATCCTCCCATTTTGCTCAGGATTTAACAAGTCTTCCTCCCAAGAATGGTTTTTCCTCTCCTTTACCCCCACTCACCCCAGCATACAGAAAGCACCTAGATACAAAAGAGCATCTAAACTGAGGTTATATAGAATACAATGAGCACATCTGAACCCCTGCAGTTTGTTTGGGTTTTTTTTAAATCTTCCTCTAATATTCACCTTAGTCCCATTTTTGAAAATAGAAATCCTTACGTTGAGTACCTCCTTCTGATCCCCCCTCCCACAGCGAGGAAAAAAAAAAAAACAGTCATTTGCTTCGTGTATGCAGATACACATTATGTATTATTTTGATTCAATCTTTAGCAAATGTGCTTCTTAATTGAATTCAATCTTGAAAATGGAATTTAAATTTGAAAATCATTATCATTCACTTCTATGTCCATACAGAGAAAGTGCCTGCAATGTGTCAGTGAAATGTGTACTAGATGGCTATGTATTACATTGCAATGTTTCTATAATATCTGCTCTTTATTCTATTATGAGAGGGTGAAAAATAGGGAAGGGAACATACCTACAAATTAGTTCTCAGTATATTCTCATAACATAGCGTCAGCCTACCAAATTACTCAACTGTTTCCAGTAAACCAATATATTTTTTTATTCATTTTCTGTTCTGTTGAGCTGTTCTCTAAACTGCCTCTGCTCAAATGCAGAGATTTACACAGGTCTTGTTTCACAACATGATAATAAGGGAAAGCCTTTACACATGAAAGCTGTTTGGTCACTGATTGCCTATAGCAAGATTTTTTAAAAGGATTTTTTTCTTCATTTAGCAGCAATTTTGTGTTGCACCGGCAAGCCAGTCTCACCACCCTGTGAATCATAACTCACTCATCACCAAAGCACAGGCAATCTAACCCTTATTTCGTTAGTCAGTAATGGTTCCTCTGCCTCATTTATTACTCGTTCCATCTGAAATATTTAGATGCTGGTTAGAATGAGAAATTAGTATGAGGAATTTTCACAGATGCACATAAACGTTTAATGAGGCCAACTGACGTGAAGACCGTGGACTGGAGCCAGTTATTTAGGGCCAACATGTCAACTTCCGCATCTCTGTGCAAACTCTCAGCGTGAGCGTTTACTGGATGAGGAGGGTCTGTAAAGCCTATAAAACACATGTTTTCAGAAAGCTCGGGGATAACTCGAACTCCTATGGCCAACACCTTTTTTTGCAGCCAGATACATGAAGGGAGCCGAGTGGCCCTTATCCACCCTAGTTTGAGATCACCTTTCTTGTAAGCATCCCCTTTCCTCCTGGGATAAAACCAAAGCCAATGAAAGCAGCCGCAGACGGACAGTGACACGTGCTATGGGGAAGCAGGGTCAGGGGAAGCTGGCATGTCCAGTGACTCCACACTGGCATCCCTCTGATGGATCACCTCACTGTGGGGCAGACTGGAGATGAACCTGAGCCGCCGAGTCTGGCTTTGTACATACTCCTATCCTATTGCCCTCCTGGTAATGGGCACTGTACAGATCCCAGCACGGATCCTCAGTGAGCTTACGCAATGATTGACTATAACTGACAAAGAATGAACTAAGAGCAACAGCACCAATGCCCGTTTCTAAAATCAGCAAAGAAACTGAGGTGCAGTTGGCAGTGCTGGCTGCCTGTTTGGCCCAAAGTTGTACCTGCGATTTGCACGGCACCGTCCCCCCTGGCTGTATTTCCACACTTGTGTCCGGAGATGGGAAGGTCCTTCTTCTTCTGCACAGGGAGGGCGTGAAGGCAACCGAGATGGGAACCCTCCAGAGCCCATCCCGATTATTTGTCTTTCTAATCTTTGGTTTTAGGCCAAAGGGGGGCTTTTGTTGTTGTTTTCTTGTGTATTTCTTTTCAGTGCAGGGACAGACTTGAGTGATTTGGCCAGGCTCCGGAGCATACTAAAAAAGACCTTGGAAGATGACAGATACATATTGGCAGTGTGTATAAGGGCTTCAGAAGGCATACAATTTAGGAGAATTATTTTTGTCCAAAGGTTTTGGCAGAGAGAAAAGTCACCTTGAATGAAACGACTTCAAAATTACTATGGCAACAACTCTCAGGAGGAATAAAACTATTTCTAGAGAGGAGGGAAATAAGAGGAAAAAAAAATCATGCAATACAAGAACAAAAAGATTTTGTTTATGAGGGATGAGCTGTACTTAGAATTTTGGAGGGGGGAGGATTGTAGGAATAAAACAACACAACTTTTTTCTGAACCTGGACCCAGGATTGGGTAGAAGATTTCTTTCCAATCCAGGTAAGCAAACTTATGCAAGATTTTATCTCATAATGACATAAAATTAATCTCCTGAGATTTTACATTTCAGTAGATAAACATAACAATAACAGCAACTTGAAAAAAAAAACTTATAAAAAACACAGCATGAGATTTAGTTGCTTTAGTTGCATTTTAAATGTGATCTCTGATTAGACTATATATGTAAATTACTAAAATAAGACCTAAACAACCCAGTTAGGATTATTTAAGAACGATAATTTCATCAAATGTCATACTCTGACACATTGTACATACTCTGCCACACAGAGAAACTGGTCATTCCAGTGTACAATTCTGCAAAATTGGCTGATTACTTCAGCATGCTCTCTCCTGTTTTCTAATTGTTAGAAGGGTTACTATGCCTCTGACTATATATTAGCATTAGGCTTTGACAACTACAGGAGTTATACTATACTATAGCACACTATAATATATTAATATATTATACAGTATACTATGCTACAGTATAGTTTTGAAACTCCAACCCTCTTACAAGACACCTCTTACCATCATCTCCAAAGTTTCGGTTTAAGTCAGAACAGGCAAGAAGTGTATTAAAATATATCAAAATGATATATGACGAAAAGGGTAAGTTCTACATTAAGAAAGTGACTGAAAACCCCACAAAACCAAAGAAATAAAGAGAATGTAGTCCAGGACCCTATTTGGCCTCACACAACTCTCAATGAAACAGGCAGGGATTGTGTGTCGGTAGCTGATTGTGATACTGGGTCCAGGAAAAGCCACTGTCCAAGTGTGGAGGAAAAATAAAAAGAGCACAGAAAGAAGACTAATAGCTCCTCAAAAAATACACAGTAAACTACAGAACAGAATGTCAGTTCCAGAAAAGATAAGCAGCCATTCCTTTTTGGTTACAACCACAGGACACTCTAAGATTTCATTCTGGCGTATAACTGCGAAAGAGCCATATAAGGCAAAAGAGCAGAATACGAACAAAAGGGTTCCCTAAATAAATTTCTAAACATTTCACAAACGAAGGGCTAAGTACACCACCTTTCAAGAGGCTTTTGCAGCAAGACACCATCCATAAATAAGATTTGGTTTTGAAAACTGGATGTAACCTTGCACATACTTGTATGGTGCCCTGGCAGAGAACACACAGGGGCTGCATCCCCTTGGGCTTCTCCAGCTTTGGCTTCTATTGCCTTAATTGCTTTTGTTTTCTCAAGAAGTACAAATTTTGACTTCCTAAAAATATTGTTACCCAGAAAGCAAAGCAGTATATATTAAAACACTTCTGAGGGAGAGACATTTTCCCTGTACAATCTGAATGAGACACACTGAGGGAAGCATTTCATGAATGTTAATCCAGGCCCACGGAGTCTCACTCCAATATCCATGGGTTTGAATACATCAGTTCCACTAAATTACACTTCCATGCCCATCTATCTTAGGTAACAACAATGATTTTTTCTTCACCATTAGGCTGGTCTGGTGAAAGTTATATTCATTTATTCAGATTTATTTTATATTCAAGTTCCTGCTGTCATTTGTTTAATAAAATGTAACTAAAAATATTCTGCAGAGCACGCATGCAGAATAAAATGAGAGCAACTTAGCATAACTTCCACACAACGCTTGACAAACCATGCTAGGAACACTAAAATCAGAGGCAGCAATAGGCAAATTTCCTTTTTACTCCCCTTTAAAGGTAAAATCAAAGTGGTTTTACTTTGAAACAAAAACCTGAGGATATGAGCCTTTAACTCAACTTTCATATAGTCTTCAAAAGACAGTGTGCAAATGAGATTCATAAATACTATTTCGTGGACTTAATTTCATTTTTTAATACCTGCCACAACTTGAATCTGGGGTATGTATTTCTCCCGAAGCAGTAAGGGAGAGCGCACTAATGCCTCATGCAATGCGAGGAATGCTGCTGTCTGCATAGTTTACGTGTGAACGGGGGGACACCAGCTCCTACCTGGAAAGCACAGACTGCAAAGCCAGATATAAATGTTTGACCTTGAGACAAGCCGAAACCTCAGCAAGTACTGGCACGGTCAATGATGGTTGCATTTGCAAGTGCTCAGCATCCCGTGGGCAGCTATTGATGACCCACAGACCAATTCCATTTAGTCCAAGGTTTGAGCAGCGCTGGGAAAACGAGTTCCGACAGCCAGCCCTGCGAGGAGCCGCTTGTCAACCACGACAACTGAACCGTCATCCTCAAAAACTCTTATCGGTGCTCATTTCATTATAGCTTTTAGTGGTTGCCCTCTACTTTCAAAATACTCTCTGCCCAGACAGAGTGTTTAATTAAAAAGTGCACCACTGTGCTCAACTGCTTTCTATAAATTCCTCAGAAACACAGCAAACCAGCCTGCCAGAGGATTTCCTGCGAGCTCTCTGAGAACCCGTTGAACTCCAGGCCCTGACTTCACTTCAGATGTCGCTCACTGACATTTTCCTTCAGAAAACCCAAGTGCAGCATCAATGGAAATTTGCCACATCAGACCACCGCAGGCCGCAGTGCTCTCCTTCAGCCGCTCTATTTCCCTGTTACATACACCAAGGGTCACTGGGTAAAAACTACATGAAAATAAACACGCCCTCATTTCTTACTGCAATGTTTCTATACCTTCCAGGTAGTAAGAACCTTCAAAGGATTATGCTATAAATAAAAGCTATTTTATTTGATCCAGATCATTTGATGTATTTTGTATCTAACAGAGGATTTTGAGAATATGCTTTCATAACCACCATTTCTTCTGTCATTTTTGCTTTTTTCCCCAAGGTCAGAAAAAATATGTATAATTTTGTCAGAAGCAAGAGCATACTATGCTAAGCAGCAGCAATGAGGATTTGAGATTACTTGAAACCTGAATATTCTAAGTTAAATCTACTGGATTTCTTGCCATCATCCCTTCAAAATCTCAATGCTTCTCTTGAACTTCACTCAATCCCATCGGCTCCTGCCCGTAAGACTGAGCGTGGAACCACACAGGGTCACAGCACAGGAAAATGAGGAGGAGAACAAAATGCTGGAGGTTTCGCACAGTCCAGACAAACATGCCCTGTCGTTTTTGCAGCCCTGCAAGCACTGCTGCTACCACCACCATCGCCCGGCCCAGTAAAACAAAACACTTCAGCCCAGGGTGAAGCCTGGGGGCACCAGCTGCCCAAAGACCCCAGGAAATCTCAACCTCCGCTGGAAGCTCAGAGCCAGGCAAAGGAGGACAGGAACTTTGTCAGGTACTAGCCAGGACAGAAAGAGGATGCAAATGCTCTGGTATTCATCAGGGATCCACTCAAACATTAAAAATCAAAAGAGACAGTGCTCAGCTGACTAGAAATGAAGGCTAACCTTATCTTTGCGTTCATTCTAATGAATTTCAGGTTGGCACTGTCCTTTCCAACCACCTGTGCTAAGGAAAGATTTATCAGGCTGGCAGGTAAAGAATTTGGGTCTTGCATACGAGACCACCCAGGAGGGATGCCTTCAGAGGAAACACAAGAGATCCCTCACACACAGTCGATCACAGGATCTTACCTTGCAGAGTGAACTTCATGCACATGCATAATCCCATTTCCTGTTTAAAATTAAGCACCTCCATAAATCTATTCCAGATTCAGATCTAAAATATTTGCTATACAAAAATGAAGAATAATTTAATTGAAATGTAGTTTCTCTTCTCACTTAGATGTAGACTGGTAGAACAATCTATTCCATATTATTTCCTGTAACATTAGCTGTACTATTTAGACATTCTAGAAGTGTGCTTTGTCTTAAAGAACACATTTTTTGAACTGCAAAGCCTGGAAGAGTCCTCTGTGATACAGTAAAAATGCTGAAAAAAATGACTGACCAATAAGGGCTTCAGTTTATCAAAATCCTTCAGTGTGATCAAAAATTTACTTGAGCCCTGTATCAAGAATACCTCATATGCTAATAAGCTGGAGATCAAACAATGAAAATCTAGGGCACAGGTGTATGAATAAAACTGTAGCTTTAAGTCACTAAGCAGGAAGGTAACCATTTCAGGGGAGAACCGGGGCTCTCCTTCAGAGAAGACAGCCCACAGCGTGCCAGCTAGAGTTGTGCAGAACAGCAAGGTTCTTCCATCAGGGGCCTCAAAAATTGAGGAGCAGGTTCACTGAGAGGAAAATTCAGATTATTCTGTTACTAGGAAAGCCATTGACCCAGTGAGCAACCTCCTACTAATCATCTCCTAATCCTGACGCCTCGTCCAACACTCGCAAAACAAGTTGCATTTTTTACTTGCATGGTGCTATGGTGTATAGGTGAAAGCATGTCTTACTCCTGTCAATATACATACATCAATGAATTTCATGACTAAGCCCAAACAACATATTTTGAATGAAAAAAGGAATGGAAAAAAGGGATCTCTTGATTCAATAATTCAAACTAATTGTGTCATTTTGTATCAGAAAGGCCTGGCTGACTTCATTTTTTCAGCTTCATATCCTTTTCACCACCTTACCTATTTTAGTTGAATGATACATTGTAGTACCACAATTAAAAAAAATCAAACAAAAAGATTTGTAAACCCAGTACCCACTTGCCACAGCTCAGTGAAAACCAGATTGAAATCAAATTTCTAATCAAAATAATTCAATTAAGATTTTTTACTATTAATTCTTTATCACAGAGCAGACTTTCACCTCTTAATTCCCTGAGTAACTGTGCACTTTTCTTGTTTGCTCGTTTGTTAGAGAAGTTATATTCTCAAGCATCTTCAGTCAGTACCTGGAGAACTATTCCATCTCTTGACAACCTGGTAGGCCTGTGCCTGATAAGAGTCAGAGATGGAGTATATGTTCTTCAAGGGGAAACATGTAGACTCCTCATGGGGAGTCTCACATAGCACCAATACTGTAATCCAAAGCATCCTTTGACAGAAGCAAGTGTAACACAACAAAACTTATTTTGAGAAATAATGTTTAGGTATCACTTTGTTATAGTTTTAAAATGCCCTTCTATGGGGAGAAAAACCTCAGTGCAGTGGTATTTCAGCTCCTCAAAGTATTTTATCTTACTCTTAGACACCCCACCCACCCCAGCCCAGCATGTTAAAATATGGGAATAAATTACAAAATGGATTTTGGGCTGGTTGTACAAAAGCAGCCCCTCAGCAGATGGATGTCAGTCTCATCAGCTCGGTCACTGAGTGACAACCTTCTCCCAAAATCAGGAGTAGAATGGAAAAGGAAAGAGGTTGAGAGAAAAAAGTGAAAAATTATTTTCTCCAGTATTCATAAATGCTTATCCTCATTTCACAAAGTATAACTAGCTAAAACTTTTGTTTCTTCCCCAGTTCTGTGCAACATTTAGCAGGGAAAAAAAATATGCTGTTACATATTTTGCATGTTTTGAATCCTTAGAAGAGTTTGAATAGAAATTCTAGACACCAACACTGTCGTCCTTCCAGTTTACATCGTTTTTCTTCACATACAGAAAAATCCCTCGCGTGACCACTGATGCCTGCTCGTCACAGACATCCAACCCATCCCCCAGGGAAAAGGGTGCTAGACACAAGCTCTGCTAACACTTCCATGGGCACGTCCACTTGGGCAGGTTCGTGCAGCCAAAGAATCTAGGCAGGGCTCACACATCTGTGGGCACAGGGGTATGCTCTGAATATTCATTAACGTCCATGCAGGTCATGAGAGTAGTGCTTAATGGATATAAAAATCCCTGAAGTGGCACTGAGATTTTATCACCCATGGGCAAAACAGGAATCCTTGAAGATGGTCTCACCCTTGAGACCCCACAGCTTCACCAGATGAGCCCCCTGAACCCCTCTCCGCCCTTGTCAGGACTACCACCACCACAGGCTGGCCAGCAGCTCCTCTGCCCTGCCATTAGCTCCCCAGACTCTCCTCCTCCTTTCACCCCTCCTGACAGCGACAAGGGGCACGCAAAACTCAGCAGCCCCCCAAATGCAAAACACACAGGTAGCTGGAGGTGCTTCCCCTTCTTTCAATGGCTAGAACAGCCCCCGAGGGCATTGGAGGCTATGCCCCATGCTGCCAGTCACCTCTGGCTCACTCTCAGACCTCCCTCTCTACTAGCGCATTCTTTTCTGCTGCGGGGCAGCTAATGGATTTAACTGAACGTGAATTTTCCGGGTTAATTTTCAATTTCTTTGGTTCCCTGGCCCAGCTCACCACGTAGCTGGACAAACAATGCTTGCTGTGAGGAGGATAGAAACAGACACTGCACTTCCATCATATTAAAGCAATTCTGGATCCAACCCCGCGTTACTGGGATTCAGCTGTGCCTGCAGTCCAAGCACAGCCAGGCACACCAGATTTTAACTTCCCCACGGAGCCAGGGCTGTGCCCAGCTTTGACACGTTAGAGATTCTATGTGGGTTACCAAATACAGTTGTAGGCAAATACTCAAAACAAAAAAAAAAAAAGGAGATATTTTCATAGTACATGATAGTTAACAAATAAAATTGTTCAGCTGTTAACACAGCAATTAGGAAACAGATGGGAAGAGAGGGTGGGGAAGACAAGGGCTACCCACAGCAGGAACATGATGGGTTGTCTTGGGAGTTCCTCTGAGCAAGCCACACTGAAACGATAAACCTCCAGCAGGATCGCTGGTCAGATCTCCTCTAACGTACAGAGCTGAAGGGCTAAATTAATTCCTTGTGTAACCCCAGTGACTTCAAAGGAGTTAGCCCAGAGATGCATTTGGCTTAAGGAATTTTAAAATGGATCCTGACCAATTTTCCCTAAGCAGGATTCAGATCTGTGGCTTCTTGTGTTACAAAACTGCCTTGGCTCTGTAATGTTATTATATCCTCTATCAGCATTTTTATTCATACAGAATGACTAAGAAACTCCAAACCAGTAGCACCACCTGATTAATATCAACCACTCTTCAAAGCATTTGTCTTAACACCAGGGGTTGTTGTTTTTTCAAGCTGGTGGGTCTCAGTGCTGATGACTTCATTGTGTGGTCCGTCTGGTCAAATTTGCTGCTGAAATCCAGCCCTGCGTCGCTGAAGGGTAATATTTTAAGTTAGTCACGAGCAAGGTTTGAATGCTAAACTTGACCTGTCCACCTTTTCCAGCGTGTGCATTTCTGTGTTTCCTCTGCAGCCTCTGGATGCCCATGTGCAGTTTCCTTCCACGGGCTGCCAGAGAGACAAGATTAACGCTGTCTTGTCACGTACCGATAGCCAGCAGCGAAACATAGACAGCCAAAAAGCTGTAATGAGTTCTACTTATTATCTTTATGTAAAACGGAACTTACGGTGACTGATCACATTTCCAGCAGTCAAAAGATGTGTAAGAAGTGATTATACAGTCTACTCTGACTGCTCCTCTCTGCTTCAGCTGTAATTACATTTTTGGGTGGTTTGGGCTAAGCACATCATTTTTACACGTCTCTCCCCAAAATATTCAAGAGGCAGTGTTTCTGCCAAAACCCACCTCTGCAGCCAGAAGTATGACTTTAATACTCATAAATGCATTGAATAGAGCTGCACTGTTTAAGCTGTCCCAGTAACTGTAGTGGGAAGAAAGGTACTACTCACCATGGGTAAAGGGCATCACTATGGGGCACATGAGCATCTACATAACCCTTTATAAGATGACCTATATGTTTTTTTTTTCCCCCAAAGTGTGAACAAGACCACATGGATTTCAAAACCTGTCTTTCCCTCCTGCAGCTTTGCTGTGACAGTGTGGGTGGCTGAAAGAATTGTTTGAATCTGCTTTTTCTTCCATGTTGCTTCTTTCATTGCAATTTTTCTACGTCTCTCACAGGATATTCTGGTTTTCATCAGACACAGACAGACTTTCAGACTGGGTTGCTAAAGCCTGGCCCAGACACATTTTAGGAGAAGGAAATACGTATTAAAAACTAGTATGAAGGTAATACCCCTTGTTAAGAACATCCATTCCTGGCTTAATTTCAAGTTTTATCATGCACCTCATACAAACCCATTCAAATTCATAGCAAAAATCAGTAACTATCAGCAAAACAAACCATTTAACAGGGAGAAAAAAAGCATACAAAATGCTTAGTTTCCATGCTCCAAGTGCATGCAAGTAGGTAGTTTCTGTAGCAAAGGATCAATTTTCTATCTTGTTAATAAATTCATTACCTCTGGCTCATTGCTTTCATTAAGGAAGTATATCTGGCTACATTAAGGAAAGCAGGATGAATATTTTATACATTAATTTGCTCATCGTTTCAGTATTAAATGAAAATCAGTTCACAGTGGAAGGCAAAACTGGAACTGAGGAAGACAGAAATTGCCACATTAAATCAGAGTGGAGGCACTGTGGCTCAACAGCTGCACAGACCAGCTGCTCAAGAGCCAGCTGCAAGACCTCCATCACAGACAGATGTGGGATAACCAGCCAGCATCCTGAGGCGCATCTTGATCTTTAACAGATAAGAGATTGGATTAAGACAGATAATGGTTTACTATATCTTCACAAACAGTAACCAGACACAGATTTACAGGGCAATGAGAAGGATTCACGGAGTGGGGAGAGCTTTAATCCCATTCCTTGGATATTTCCAGTGTCTCCAAAAGCCTAATGAAAGCAGGAAGAAAAGACAGACACTTCCTTCCCCCTCCTCCCCCCCACTCCCCACAATTCAATTTGCAAGAAGTGCAAGAGAGAGCATCCTATGAACATGAGGATGCTTAGAAACTCACTACATACTGAGGAGGGGGTGCACGTACTCCTATCTAATCACAGAATGGTTGGAGTTGGAAGGGACCTTAAAGATCATCTAGTTCCAACCCCCCTGCCATGGGCAGGGACACCTTCCGCTAGACCAGGTTGCTCAAAGCCTCATCCAGCCTGGCCTTGAACACTTCCAGGGAGGGGTCATCCAAACCATCTTAAACTCAGGGACACCTTTGTAAGATCTGTAAAGTTTTTCTTCTTTCCCTCCACATCCTCTGCAATACAGAAGGAAAGTGAAGGATATCTTTAACAGTGACCTGAAAACAACATTCTTCTCTTCCTGTCTCACTAAATCCAACATCTGAAATCATTGTCTAAATTACAGGCCTGCATAAACAAAAATTAACTGTAATTCTCACATGCCTAACCAGGAAAACACGCATGTGCCTCATTTGATGACTTAAGCTAATCATTTATCAGTTGCTGTAGTGCTATTATCTACTATCTAAATGATGTGGAGAATTACCACTATCAGTATCCTAGTGCTGATATATTATCCCTATCAGGACTAATTATTTGGTTTCACATGTAGAGTTTCGGTCAGTATCTGGGGTCTACGCCAACAGGCACTCAACATCAAATAAAAGGGCAGTCATGGTATAAGCAGATGTTTAATCATTCTTGTGATAGCTACCAGTAAATCTCTAAGAGATTTGTGACTTTTCTTTAGGACTTTTAGCAAAAGAGTATTTGGAAAATAAAGAAGAAGTCTTTCTAATGCTTATAAATTCCTGAAAAAATGCTGACGCTTCTTTTCAACAATGCACCTAATCATTTGTGGTCTTAGTAAACAAAATGTTTAGTAATTAATTTCAAAATACTGAAGTGCCTTAGAGTTTTTCCTAGTGTCCAAAATGAAGAAATATGCTAGCAAAGTTAATCATAATACTATAAAATAAATAGGAATTTCTTGTGTGAAGTGCAAACTGAAATGCCTCTGAATTCTTCAATTCTACTACCTTGACCTTCTGCAATTCTTTAATTAGAGCTATCAATAAAATCTGTTTTCCTGCAAATTCAGTCTTTCACTATTATCTATTTTAAGAAGTTCTAGGAAACAAAGTCAAATTTGGTTTAACCAAATTTCACAGTTGTAACTCTGCCTCCAAAAGCCTTGGGAAGTTCACTGAACAATGGAGTAAGTCACACAAGTTTGTTGGCTGGTTGTTGGCCTGGAGCTTTTTTGCACAAGAACAGGTAAAGTATTTTACCACTAACCCTCTTACAAAGAAGAAAGTTAACTGTAAAACCTCTCTTAGGGCAGCTAAGAGAAGAAATCTAAGTAAAAGAGGAATATCATGAAGCTGCAGAAAAAATCCATTTCCAGTGTCTCAGAGTTTTGCTAATCTGAATTTTAACTTTTTAAGCCAATTTATTTTGGGTAGTCATAAGGTATGGATGCTCCATACCCCCAGGTCCCTGGGGGACCAACCACCAGGACAACAACTCATTCTCACAGAGGTATGTTATTGAAAGCAGGAAACAAGCAAAGAAAACAACTGAGTTCAACAGACTCCCTTGCATTCAGGTTCAGTTTGACACATCCTGGTAAAACTACATGGCTGAACCGAATCCTGCTGAAACTAAAGGAACCGAGCTGCAACTGCTCACCTTCAGATTCTTTAGAGAGGTCTTATTTGTGCCTTCCGCCTAATCAACTACATAGATCACAATCTCAGCACTTCAGCTCCTTTACCCTGAGCATCCAACCCGAAATAGAGCTGAATAGGAAAAATATCAGATCAATTTCTAAGACAAGTGGAAGGAAGCAGTGTGTGCATCCACACAAGTGGCCCGAAGCAGTAAGTGGCCCTGAACAGTCACGTGCCTGTGCTCACCTACCCTAATAATAAGATCTGAATTACCCTGGTGCTTCATGCCTCTCATTGTCCACAAAAGCTTATAAAAGAAAGCAAAAACATTCAGTAAAAAGGATAGAATCAAACATCTCCCTTCTCTAGTTATTTCAGAATAGCAACAAAATTATCCTCTAGTAAAAGAAATATCTTTCAATAGTGTTCAGCAGAAAAGAACCCACAACATCAGAAGGATATAGATCAGTTGGAGCAAGTCCAGAGGAGGCCACGAAGATGCTCAGAGGGCTGGAGCACCTCTGCTATGGGGACAGGCTGAGAGAGTTGGGCTTGTTCAGCCTGGAGAAGAGAAGGCTCCAGGGAGACCTTATTGCAGCCTTCCAGTACCTGAAGGGGCTACAAGGAAGCTGGGGGGGACTTTTTACAAGGGCTTGTAGTGACAGGACATGGGGTAACAAGTTTAAATTGAAAGTGGGGAGGTTTAGATTGAATATCAGGAAGAAGTTCTTCCTGGAGAGGGTGGTAAAGCACTGGAACAGGTTGCCCAGAGAAGCTGTGGATGCCCCATCCCTGGAAGTGTTCAAGGCCAGGCTGGATGAGGCTTTGAGTAACCTGGTCTAGTGGAAGATGTCCCTGCCCATGGCAGGGGGGTTGGAACTAGATGGTCTTTAAGGTCCCTTCCAACTCAAATCATTCTATGGTTCTATGATTCTATGACCTGGGGGTGCTGGTTGACAGCCAGATGAACATGAGCCAGCAGCGTGCCCAGGTGGCCAAGAAGGCCAACGGCATCCTGGCCTGCATCAGGAACAGTGTGGTCAGCAGGATGAGGGAAGGGATTGTCCCCATGTACTTGGCACTGCTGAGGCCACACCTTGAATCCTGTGTTCAGTTTTGGGCCCCTCACTACAAGAAAGATATTGAGGTGCTGGAGAGTGTCCAGAGAAGGGCAACAGAGCTGGGGAAGGGCCTGTGGCCCAAGTCCCTTGAGGAGCAGCTGAGGGAACTCGGGTTGTTCAGCCTGAAGAGGAGGCTCAGGGGAGACCTGATCGCTCTCTACAGCTACCTGAAAAGAGGTTGCAGAGAGGGGAGAGTTGGTCTCTTCTCCCAAGTGACAAGTGATAGGACAAGAAGAAACACCCTCAGGTTGCGCCAGGAGAGGTTCAGATTGGATATGAGGAAAAATTTCTTCACTGAAAGGTTGTCAGGCACTGGAGCTGCCCAGGGAAGTGGCTGAGTTACCATCCCTGGAGGTATTTAAAAGACATGTAGAAGTGGTGCTTAGGAACATGGTTCAGTGATGGACTTGGCAGTGCTGGATTAACCATTGGACTTTCCCAACCTAAATGATTTTATGAAAAAAAGAAGAAACTGGGTGAATTCAGGTTCTCAAACCATCAAAACTAAACCTACTACAAATTAAAGCTTTTTCTCTACTTGAAAAGATATGTAGGATATCCTCAGCTACAGAGATCACAAAAATAAAGTGAAACATCCCAGTGTTGGCCCCATTACTCGACTTCAGGAAGGCAACCCAGTCAAAACACAGAATATTCAAGTCTCAGGAGCATGCTACTTGCATTTATGTATTTGGTCCTCCAGGAGACAAGCAGAGACAAGGACAAGGAGACCATGTGATTCTTTATCCAAGTCTGAAATGATCGCTAGGAGTTATATAACGGAATCCAAAGAGCTGCATTCATACAAAAAATCTTCAACATAATATCACCTAAGCCAGTATCCCAGTTCTTCTGTATTTGTATTCTGCAGTACTACAACTTAATGTTTCAGCTTGTAGCATTTACACACTGATACTCTGCTAGATGTCTTCTATCAGTTCCTCAAGAGGGTCAGATGCTGAAACGTAATTCCCTTTACAAACTCATTCACCGCACATAAGTAAGATTTAAATAAATATTTGACAGGCAAGTTTCATTAGTTGCTTCCACTGAAAACTCACCAGGATCAGGAAAGCACTATATCCAGAAAACTGAAAGTTAAGAATTTAGTGACACAGAAATAGGGGGGCCCAGAGAAGAGAGACTGGCTGGGGGAAGACAGAAAAATGAAGTATAGCTTATATCCCATATGATTTACACATATATTTTACTACCAGCAAAACAGTCCTCAGCTCTGGAAAGATTTATTAATACCAACTTCTAGATTTTTACATTGCAAAATATACAAGTGTTCTAATATAGGTAAATACTAATTTTTAAGTTCCTAGCCATTAGTGAAAGATGATAGACTCAACATTATACCAAGTTCTGAGAACTCCATAAGGTAAAGATTTAGAGGGAAAGACATCCAACAGTGTTAAGGAAATACCTTTACTGAGGAATCTCTTCTCTGGGAGTTCAATCTTTCAAGTAACGCATGTGAAAAAGGTAGGGGTGTAATAAATAACGACAGTAGCACTTAACAAGTGATACATTCTTCCATGATACCTAATGAGCAGCTCCACAAGTCTGCCAAAAATAGATTGGCTGCTCTCAAAAAATGATTTATATACAGGCTTTACCTGAGTACAATTGTTTTGCGATCTATTAATGCACACACTTCTGTGCATATAGAAATGCAATTACGTAGGGTGTGCTCTGTGTATGTGTATACACGTACGCATGCACACACATTTTGGTAGGAATAAATCATGCACATTTCAGAGTAAAACTAAATTAAGTGGGATTTTTTGGTGGTTGTTTTGGGGTTTGTTACAATGGTTGACTGCTTGTTTGCCTGGTCATAACTTGAATATCCAGCAATTAAACACCTCATATCGAATAAACCACATAATACACTATTCCAGATAATGCATTCCTAATGCAACAAGTAGTCTCCAGAAACTCTGAATAATGCATGCTGAACAAAGCCATGGAAATGAAATGAGATTCCTAATAATCTCTCTCTTCAGGTAAAGTATTTTAATATGAATGTTGTTTCTATTAGAATTTGTCAGCTATTCATTATTTTAACACTTTTTTCTAAGATCTAAGATTGCTTAAGCAGCAGAATACTGATGCCCGGGTACTATTAACACCTATGTAAATCTGGGAGGAAGAAGGATGAAGATCATCTTTGTCAAACACAGAATGAAAGATGAAAATATAGCACAATACTTCAAATACTGTTCAAGGAAGTCCTTTGTTTGCAGATCTTGTAATACATACCTTTTTGGTAGCATTTTCAACATTCTCCCTCAGAGAAATTATTCTTTCTATAAGTTATGGTTGGGCGACAGAGAAAAGTAATGCTACTCATCTTTTTCACTCCAACCTGCACACCTCTACAGGTTCAGAGCATATTTTGATGGCTTCTTACAAAAGAAAACAACACATGTAATTTTTGGTGTTTCTACAAAAGCAGTATTTGGTTGTGTAGTCACTGGCCTGTGTGTAAGCTGCACCTGATTCTTTAGCCTTTTATTCACAGAATCTTTTCTTCCACAGACTAGGGCTAATGTATCACAAGTTTGGGTTGGGTTTTTTTGTTGTTGTGCTGGTGGTGGTGGTTTGGCGTTTTGTTTGCTTGTTTGTTTTATATGCCTAGGGTAGTAAGCATGATTCAGATTTTTAAAGATCAAGCATGTGACTACACTTGCTCACAACACTTAAGTATCAATACATAGATAATTACCCAGGCTGTAGATAATGACTTTTTTGTCCTTTGGGGGATTTTCACATGCATTAAAATTCAGTGTCTATCTTTCAGTGTAGTTTTGGGTCTGTTGGGTTTTTTGGGTGTTTTGTTTTGGTGGTTTTTCGTTGGTTTTGGTTTGGGTTTTTGGGTTTGTTGGGGGTTTTTTGTTTGTTTGTGGTTTTGTTTGTTTGTTTTGGGTGTTTTGGTTTTTTTTTTTTTTAGGTAGAGGGTGCAATAGTTGACCACTGTTTCAGTTTCAGCTATGGCTAAGAAGCAGTTCTACTATTACTGGTGCTAAAACAACATACTGAAATATACTAAAATACTGGTATTAACTTTTTTGTATGTAATATGTATCGACGATTTCTGTTCTTCTAAGAAGTCTCCTCTAGGATGGTTTACTTCTCTCTGTTGATGCTTGCTTTTCCTTCCCTGCCACTGTACTTGATCTATGTGCTTCTCTGCACTGAGTATATCCCACAGCATGGGCTGGAAGATGAGGACATTTCTTAGGCTCTTTTCCAATTCATCTGCCACAGTTGGTGGTGTTAGTACCACCAACAATGAGGGAAGAAGCAGAATTCACTGCACCTAAGTCTCAGATCCCAAATCATCCTGACAGTTGCTTCTGCAATTGATTTCATGACAAAAAAGCCAGGGACAAAACACTAAACAGATTTCCTAACTCCTTCATCATCAGGCTCACCTCCATCTGTGGGACTTCATGACTGGCAGGACTCAATCCTTCCACCTGAAATTCTTATTTGTGTGGTGCTCAGGGCTTAATCCATGCCATGAAGTTTACTATATATAGAAGTAATATCCATGATTTTTAAGTGCACGGGGAAAGGGAAATGAAAGGTCAAACAGAAATGAAACTACATGAATCCCTACATTGTAAGTCTAAGTGCCTCTCACAAAATTTAAAACAGAAAGCTTAACCAAAGCTAAGTGAACCAACACCAACAGGCTGCCCTTAAGTGACAGATGTAGTAAGCCACTGAATTTTGAGTTTTCTGATCTAGCTATTGTACCATATATGGAAAGGGATGGTGTTTGCTTGAATTTCTGCAGGGTAGATAACACACTACGAGTTCGAAAGTAATCTTTATAGGGCAAACATAGCAGGTATGTGTACTTCGGAAAGGCCTATGTAAATATTATCTACTGTAAAAGCAGTTGTGTGCTCCACTTCAAGAGGAGTTGAATGGCCATGGGAATGCATCGATTTTTTTTTTCATTACTGAACAATTCTTACATTTGTGTTGTAATAGTTACAGAATAATAGCAAAATTAAATACATCTGTTAACCAAATGAAAAACAGTAAAAGATCTCATATAGTATCAGATTGTTTGACTATTTCTAAAAAGATTATTCATCTGCTACTGGGCCCTTATGTCACCATACATTAAATGTCAGTGACAAGTAAGAACAGTTTGGCTCCATTCAAGAACCAAGTGGGATGGCAGCTGAGTTCACTCAGAAGGAGCTTAAATCAAAAGCAGTAATGATTAACAAAATGAATGACACCTACACCAGTTTATGTAATCATACTGGTGGTTTAACACACGTATATTGGTAAAAAACACACAAAAAAGTGAACATAATGAACAAAAAGAGTTAATTTCAGTTTCATTATTTGTCAGCACTGATGTTATTCCTTTAGTAAAAACCAAGACATTACACCCCACTCCATTGCAATTCCAGCAGTAAGGTTTTGTCTTTATTTCTAGCGGACCTTACGTATATTCTTCAATAAAATTTGCTTTCTTTTGCTGCTCGTATTTCAGAGTCCTCACGACATCAAATGCATTCGAGCAGCAGAACTGTTGGTGTGTGGTCAGCACACACTAGCACACATTTTGATAGCTTGTTGTTTCAGCAATTTTGTCTGCTTTTTTATTTCTTAATGATGTAACACGACAACCGTGAAAACTGAAAGTAGTATCATTTCTAGACACTTCACCTAACTGAACTTCTTAGGAAGGGCTTAAACAGACTAACAGCAAGTTATTTTAAAATAAGGGATTAGTTTTTCACATATCTGGATGAAGTATTTTTCCAAAAGAAATTTGTTACCTTGATAGAAAATCTTTGCAAGGAATAAAATAATTATGGTCTAAAGATAAAATCAGTGGAAAGCAGTAACAAAAAAAAGCCGGCCAGGAAAACTTCCCAACACAGGTGTGCTGCCATAATCAGCACGTTATTGTAGTGTTGGTATGCAGTTGGTTATAGTGGGGTGAAAACCGAGGAATGCGGATTAAGGCAACTGCAGATCAGAATTCCACTTTGCATTAAGTAAACTTCTGTTAACACCATGGGACAAACATCTTGCCTCTCACGTGGGAAAGAAAATAAATTCCTCCAGCTCCTGTGTTCCAGACTGCAGCCATAAAGGACCTTTGGCCAGAGAAAAATCAATTATAGAAATTGATCTTCTTGTGATTTCAGCAACATCAGGGACTGCCAGGTGACCCTGGTTAGCCCTGTAGCCCTCTCCTACCCTGCAAGCTCAACAGGCATTAATAACAACAGGGAATTAATACGCTTCTGGCTTGTGGAGCACCATGAATAAAAAATTGCTCTAGATTGGACATTCAGTGATATTTTAACAACTAAAATTTCTTTTCACCTACAAGAACTGAAATAAAAATTAACCAGCAATGCCAGGGATGAAGGGCATCGTCCTACCCCCTGTGGCTGCAGCCAGCAGGCTGGAGGTCCACAGCCTCCCACCCAGCCAGACACCTGCCTTCGGCTTTCCATTTTACATCCTGCACATTTAGAAGCAGCTCCTCTGTTTCGTTTTGCTCTTTTAACGTAACTGATCACATTTAGATTTGCCAGGTTAGTTTTTCAGGACTAAACCCGAAAAGGTTAATGAAATGGCTGAAACATGTCACCTATACATGCATAAATGGAAAGAGCAGCTACGAGCCAGGTTTCTGTACAGGTCTTTATCTGTGCGCTTGACACTCGACTAGAAACTTGGATTCAGTCCTGGATTGATTTAATAAAAAAAAAAAATTAAAAATTAAAAATATCTGAGACCCCTCTAAAGTTTCCCTGAACTCACAGACCTCCAATATTTCCTTCAGTCTCCTGTCACTCTCCTGGCCCCTTCCAAAACGCTTGAAGGCCTTCTGGCACATGGTCAACAATCTCAGACTCCATGGGCCTCCTGGACTGCTCACCTGGCCTTCCTGCGCACTTCTCAAAGACTGAGCCTTAATTTAAAAGCTTTTTTTTTTTCCTTCCATTTTCTATTCTCAGCCAGCTGTGCCTCAAAGGAACTAGATATTTTTACCCCCCTGACTCAAAAGTGGAACTGCATGAAGGTTCTGAGAGGAACTGGTGGTTACTCATACCTTCATCAGACCCTCATAATTCACTAATTTTACACAGCTTTACTGCTTCAATTCATTTTGATTTCTTAACTGCATTTTCCTTTATATGCAGTCAGATTCCAAAAACAGTCAACTTTCGCAAGCCGATGGGCAATGCGAGTCCCAGCACTGCTTCGCTTGCTCTTGCCTCCTGAGACTTGGTGAAAACATTAACCATCCCACACCAACAGAGAGAAAACACCCGCAGTGCATACACACATATTCAGTGCTACACAGATACGGGATTTTTGATACCCTTTGGCATCACTACAAGCCTTGGATATGGTTGACTTGCTTGTTTTGTAAAACCACATTAAATCCTGATAGGCAGCAGCAAGTCCAAGAGAAAACATGCATCACTGAGTTGTATGTCTCCCACTTAAGCAATTCAAGTATATTGGTTTCAGAGGACAATATCTGGATAAAAAGAAACTGAACTAATAAGTAGACTTCAAGGCAAACTCAGAGATAAATTTCAGTTTCATTGCAGTCAAAATTCAATGAGTTGTTGAATGGCAGGAATGAAGAAGAGATTGTCTTGGCTGAGTCTCAGTCATTCAAAAAAAAAAACTCTCTGAAACATGGTTAGAAGGAAACAGTGGGGATTGGTTCAAACCTTAGAGGTTGAATCAAAATTTCTTGTTCTGCTTTGAAATATAAGAATGAACAGATTCATTTTAAGTTGGTCCTAAATTTCAGCAGCAGAAAAAAAAAAATATCCTTTTACAAATTATCCTTTTCCAAAAGCATCTAACAAAATCATAATATAAGTCTGAGTGTGACAAAGAAACAATCCTCCCTCTACTTTTCCATCTTTGTCTTCATGAGCACGAAATGCAGAGCAATGCCAACAGCTGGAGCAGAGCACGATTAACTTCAGCAGAACGATAATGCTGCCCCAACCCTACACTATCCCCTTTACAGCTTTCTGCCTTCCTAGACTCAAGGGAGTATAAGAATTATCATAGATTAATAAAGCTTCTGTTAAATCTGGCGTTGTTGCAGCTCAGCCACACAACACGAAGCTGTCAGAAGAACATTCCCACATTTACAGCCTCTGCTTTCTCTCCTAATACATGCTAACTCTGAGAACAGCAGTGAGCTGCAGCATCTTACTCTCATTTGGGATAAAAATACTTGACAGTGAAGGTGTTCAGCAACCTTAAAGCTAGCTGTTACCCAATGCTATCAAACTCTGCTGCTCAGAAATCATAAGATTTTTTTTTTTTAATCGCAGTACTTAAAAATCAGTAAATTACAGATTATTTTATTTCCCATTTGATTTCAAGTCTTAAGAGACATTTGGAAACAGTTTCACATGAGCCTCTCTAAGACCCTGACAGTTACAAATTTCCTTCTAATAAAAAATTTACCCCGAATGTTCACCCAATCAACTCAATCCTGAGAGTGGTTTTATTAAAAGCAACCAGCTTTACTAAAGGACTTGTTAACAGCACCAACAACGAGTATCAATCAACCATTCTTGGATTCTCTAGGAAGGGGAGAATTAGGACAATGCCAAACCCAGGGCATGCCTGTTGTCACACCCTCCCTCAGGCTGGGGTCAGCAGCAGCTCCAGGAGTGCGAAATGCGAGATGTGCAGCACCAGAGCAGCACCTGGGGTTCTACCCCACCACCATTTTCCTCCAGGTTTGGATGAACAGCGTGTTGCTTTAGGCTCTCAAGCATGGAATTTAATAACTTCATTGATAATTAAAAATACCTCCCGTATTGAAAAGGGCAGCAAGTCCATAGGAAATTGCAACCTAGTGTGAAAAAACTTATTTAATGTGAAATATTGAACCTTCCTGAAACCTTACCACTAATTGAGCACCGTTAATGCTGAGTTTTGCACTACTCCTCAATACTGTAGCATCATATTTGTTTCTTAGAAACAAGCTTCCCCCACAGAGCACGGCCCGAGGGGAGAAAATAATACAAGAAAAAAAGTGCAAAAGAGAAGAGCAGAAAGTGCCAAGAGTGTGTTGGCTGCTTCTGACAAACGTATTCTTTTCCATGCATTATGCAAAGTACTGTTCGGCACACTTCCGAGCTGCTGAGATATGGAGGAATTGTCTGCAGCAGAAAGCACACGGTCTACGTTACATAAAGCTGCTTGTATTCACAGGAATGAAAGGCAATGCTTACTCGGCACGGAGGTGGCACACATACAACCACAGCTCGCTGTTTTACCCAGAACAAAACACTCCTATTGCCCATCTCCGGAGCTGAACGGGGGCAATCCCAACTAGACACTAAAGTCCCTGGGCCAGTGGCAAGGACCGTACCCTGACTCGCTTCCCATCGATAACATTGCAAACCAGGAATTGTTCCCAGTAACGAGTCAGATGTACCTGACGTGCGTTTGCAGAGTTTATTGATTTAAACTCTGGGAAGTTACTTTTGTCCTGTTTGCTGCCATTTCCGGAAGAGTTAGAAATTAGAAAAATATGAGATAGATACAAATTTCACTCACACCATTGGAACTCTGGCACGATTAAAGTCAGTACAAATTCTGGTTAATTAGTAAAAATGTCAGCAAATCTTGCTCTAGGTGTCTTGACTACTTAACCAAACACACAAGAGATTTCTGAATGCAAAACTCAGTCTTAAACAATAGTACCAAACTATCCATCTTCAGCAGCTGGTGGAGGGTCAAGAGGAAGAGTCCCACCCACTACACTGAACAGCAAAAGTGAAAAGCAGGTACCACCCAGCCAAAAGAAAAGCTTCACACGCTATGAAACAAAACACGGTATGTGAAGAACATACATGCAGAAAACAAAGAAATCCAACCCACAGACCCAGGACTAAAACCACCACATATTGATGCACAGCAGTTGCAAAGTTACTGCACGTGAAGAAAACCTTCCCAAGTGCGTTAACAGCGTGATTGACAGCTGCCACCGGACTTACGGCTCTACCTGCTACTGCACAGCAGGGCATTCCAGTTCTCCTTCAACGTCTTACATATAACAAGAAAATGATGTACGTGCGCAAATGAAATGGGATTACCACAAGGCAGCTGTCAGATAGCAGCCACGGAAGTTGAAGCACAGGGGCAATGTCTATGTGCAAAGGGGAAATTATATGGAAATTAACACTGAGATGGATGACACAGAGCTCATAACTACCGTAAAATAATAAGCCCATACATAAATACCGTAAAGACTGCTTGAAAGAAAATATTTGGGAAAGCACAAACAAGTAAGCTCTATCAAAATTTAAAAAAAAGTCAGCACTATGAATCCTAGTGGTTTTATCGTTAAGAATAAAAGTATTCCAAATCTACACAACGTAAATGCAAAAGCAATTTTCTCCAGGCTTCTCTATACTGCGTTCTCTTTACTCTTTTGTTCCCATCTTTCGGTACAAACACACATGCCATACCAGGCAGCTAACACCAACAATGAGCACTGATCTATCACTGGAACAGGTTGCCCAGA
>NW_010235452.1:0-19640 GCF_000690775.1 Eurypyga helias
GAGGCCTGCCCGCGCTGCCGGGCCTTGCCGCCGCCCTCCCGACCGGGGGAGCGCCCGATCCCCGTCCCCCGGCCGGGTCGTTTTGGCTCAGATGCTGTGCTGTCTCAGTGTTCTGGGGGACCTGAGTGTTCTCCCGACAAGCGACCACAGTTTGCCGTTGCTGTCTCCTCTCCAGGCGCCAGAGATTCCTCTCTTGCCAGTGCATCTCCCTCAACAGACAGGGGCAGAGACAGTAAAATTATAATTTTCCCCCAAAATCACAACTAGTACAGCAAAATAAAGCAGAATAATGAAAACGTTAATTTTTTTCCCCGTAAGACTTTCACGAGCAGTCTTACTGAGGGGAGAGGGGCATGAAGACACCAGGCCTGTCGGCATCAGAAGAGCCTTACCGACTAACACACTTACAGTACAACTCTCAGTCAGTGCAGGATGACTGAAAAGACCATAAAACAGTCAATACTCATCTTTCCTGCTTAAACAGCGGTTATTTATAGTTCTTACTAGGACAGAAGTTACTCTCATTGCGTGAGACTCCACGGCTCGCTGCCACCTGGACAGAAGCATCCAACTGACCCTTGCACTTTTAAATCACATCACTTAATTTTTTTAATAAACAAGTCCTACATCAGCACCCAAGGAGCTCCCTACCCAGCTCCACTGAAGTTATTTCAATAACTCTTAAATCCCCTTCAATCACAAAGCCAAGCGTTAACTGTTTTAGCTGGGTCAGATGCGTTGCTAACCCTGACAGTGCCCCCAGGAGCGGGAAGAGGTGTCTTGGGCATGTGGTAATACAGCACCGTACTTAGAGCACGTGTACACAACTCAGTAACTAAACTGACACTTTGCATTACAATATTTGCTAATTTATAGGCAGCTAACCACGCTGCCAACAGTGGAGAAAAGCCAGAAGCAAAGTTGCCGTTCTTCTGCCCACCCAGCAAAACAGAGTTGGAAGATTACAGCAGTGCCTGCTCCAGAAGGCCTGTATTTAAACACAGTCTATAAAAAAACCTGCAGCAGTGCATATTTGGAAGAGGTGATGTTAGGACGGCAACCAGAGCCAAGCCACAGAGGAGTATTTACTTGCATTAAAGGAAGAGATTTGGGACTCAAAAAAAGGCAAGAGCAGCAGTGGTTGTATGTCTAAATCCAGAGCTATTTAGTTAATTAAAGAATCCTTCCACCCATACAAAGCATTTTCATCATGAGAGACAAAAGAGCAAGCGGGCCCTAGGGTACTGCAGTAAGAAAAAGTTTATCTTACAGCCTTGCAACAGCACCTGGAGAGCCCATCATACTGTGTCCGTTGGGACTATTTGCCGATACCCACATTACTACTTCAGTCAGGTGGGGAAGGCGCACATCCATGGAATTTGCTCTGCAGACAGTTTGAAAAGTAGTTTAGCAAACACGGAGGAGAGTTGCGGTCAGTGTCAAGCTTCCTCGCCTGGGTAGCACGTGCTCACTCATAAATGTCACACAGTCCAAAACTACCACCATTTTTCTGGGTTCCTAATTAATAAATCAAGAGCTACTTTCCTTCATTTTCCTTCTTTTTTTTTTTTCCCCCCCTTTCAAATTATTTTTGAAGAGCATAGTCTGTGGTAGGATTTAGTGACTGAGATCTTTCGGTCTAGAGGAAAATCATGCAACAAGGAAGAGCATGCACGGTGCCGGAACGTTACTTGTCTTCAGCCCCACTATTTGTAGAATTACAATGCATGTGAGAGAGAGTTGCTCAGAATTTGTGTGTCACATGACAATTTATTGCTATCTAATCCAGCAAATTGCTAATCTGCTCCCAGATTTTTAATATCCTATTGATTAGGCTATAAATTACTGTGCCAAATTTTTCCCCATTCCCCACAAGAATGCGATCACATAGCACGTATATGATATGCCGCATGATACCAACCTGTTCGAAAACATTTGCAGGTATTAACTGTCAGTAAAATGCAGAGTAAGAAAAGGACTGGACTTTGAGGGTCATAAAGCCCAGAAATTAAGAAATAATTAGAACTGAAGCAACGATTCATTTATTATATCCAAGTTCAAACACTGAATTCCGATGTAATATTTCAGTCCTGTGTGTGAATCATTACTTGTGGCATAAAAGGGAATGAAGTATTTTAAAGTGTCCACACCCATTATGATTGGCAAGGGAAGAAAGATTTGGAGACGGTTTGAAAAGGTTGCCCAAGGTGACTTGGTAGCTCCAGGCTTTTGTCTCAGTTTCACTGCTTTGCTGGGCTTTTCTGCGGGAAAGCTTTGTTTTCTGGCATGATGCGGCTCTCTCTGATTATTTCAGGTATTTTCAGAAGAGGCTGAACTTAAGCGGGTACCTCACACCAAGCAGCCTCCAGCCCCAGTGAAGATTAAGGTATCTACGGTGACATCTGGTTCTTGGCCTGTCCTGCAGGATCAGTCCCTGGGGCAGCTGAATTTGCCGAGACACACAGGGGAAGACAGACAGCAGGCAGTATCCGGGGCGCCCGCCCGACCACTCCTGCCGCGACTTCCCAGGGGAAAGGAAATATATCCTAGGACACATTTTTAAGGCAGCAGGCAGTATCCAGGGCGCCTGCTGGACCGCTCCTGCCACAACTTCCCAGGAGAAGGGAAATGTATCCTAGGACACATTTTTAAGGACTGACCATGCTTCTTACCAAAGTCTAGGATTCATTTTACATGAGGACAGGGATGATTTTAGAGAAAAAATCCCATTTATTAAAGGGGGATGGGGAGAGGTTCAAGAAACACTCAGTTCCTGATGCCTCCTTGGCCTGTTCCTGCTTACCTATGTTCTGCAGGGTGATCTGGGCCCTGAAGGACAATTTGGATTTCCTGGCACAGCTCCCAAGAGTTTTTAACAGTTTGTTTGGGTCTCCTTTAACTGCTGCCTTCTCCAATTAGCCTAGTTCTCTGCAGGCACTAAGCAAAGCTTTTACAAATCACTTGCTCTCCCAGCTTACCGTTTCACAGTGCTGATGTTCAGCGCCAGTAGTCCAGATAAATTTAACTGACAACCCAACAGCTCAGGTAGCTTCACTTCTTGGGCACCTCCATGTCCTAGAAAAGGTCAGACAACACCTTTCCATACTGGACATAGGGGGTTTTATTTGTTCTTTTTAACACAAGCTCATTTTCCTAAGGAATGCTCTCTGGGTTTGCAGACTTTAAAGCTTTCCCAGTAGATCTTACTTTTTCATGCCAGCATTAATAAGACAGAAGTTGCCATCTTAAGAACTTTTAACACATTTTTGCATCGAAATCCTTTTTTAGTTAAAGTCTGCTTGGCGGTAGCCAAATCTACCTGGGCATAGACAGCACGCTATCACCTCGTTTGCACTCGCTTGGTGGTGAGTTTGCCAGAGCAAGCTTTGTACCATTGGCATTCTGGTCAGGAAAGAAGCTATGAGAATATTAGGGGACTTAGAAGAAAGGAAAAAGGCAAACCCTAAGATCGTCATCCCTGTGGGAAACAATAGGAAGCCTGGAAAAGAACTGACTGTTAACAGAGACCAATTCAAACCAAAGGCAGCGAAGTACAAAGGGCAAATGAAGGTGGAAAAAGAAAGTCACAGAAAATGTTCAACTCTGAGGTTAGAAATAAATGGATTCTGTGACATACTTCGGAAAATCTGTGAATCTGCAGGAAAAAAAAAGTCATTAAACACTTAAAACAGATCAAGTCATTCTTCCCCCTTGGTAGATCAGCAATCTAGGACACCAGTACAGCTAGCTGCATGCAGGCTCCCGCACAGGTTTTTATTAAGTCAGGCAATTCCACTGCCTACTTTTTCTGTGCCTCAGCCAACCCTTAACGGCACAGGGACAGAGCAGCTGCCTACAGCAGGAGCTGGCAAAGGCGTGGCGATACTGGGAGAAGAGAAAAGCTCAGAAAACTTGCCTTGTAGCTGGGTCATCACTGAAAGGGTCAGCCCTGTGTGAAATCCACCTGCAGGGCTGGAGCTCTCCCAGGTTTCTCAGCCTTATCATTAATTCCTCGTTAGTTAACCTTGCATAGAGGTAGCTATCAGTATTTCATGAACAGAATAGCAAACGTAGAAAAATCTACAAAAGTAGGGGATTAAGGCAATATGTGTTAGGCTTAATCACCTTTTAAAGGGTGACTAGTACCAACATTTTCACACTCGGGTGCTCCAAGTGACCTGAGTTGCTTCTAACTTCCCAGTGTGGGACACGGGAGGTGTGCCGGAGCCTGGAGCCAGGCTGTAGATCCAGTCAGTGGATGAATCTACAGCTGAAAAACCTTCTACAGAAAGAGGAACAAGGCTGCTGTGACAAGGCAAAGCATAGGATGAAGTGGAAACAAGAAGCAGCAAATTATTTTTTCCCAGTACTTCAGAGAGAGTACAAGAGAATTCTGCACGTGACAGAGCTCCACAATTTGGACCTGCACGAAGGCACCGCTCCCATCCCCTCCTCCAAAACTTCCATTTCTCTAGGGCATCTCCGTGCTGGTTGCTGCATCGGCTGCAGTGCTGTTGGAGCTGTGAGGCAGCACACTGCTGTACAGATATTATTTAAATATCCGTATTACCTTGAGCACTCCAACATGGAGAGATGCCCTAGAAACAGGGTGGGGTGCTGTCAGCAAAAACACATTTGGTCTTGGATCTCTACTGGAAAATACATCAGCTCTTGAGCAGAAGTTACAAAGGCCTGATGATGGATTTACGTAGAACATTTTATGTTTTTGTAGAGCTATTACATTTAATTGCAGAACTATACATATTGATACGTAAAACTCTTCTTGTTCATTCCTACAGAACAGTAAACCTTCCTACACGCAGCATTTTGATTGTTGTTGCATTTACAGAGATACAGCCTCTGCTGTGCGGTTGTAGATACAGCCTGGCGCCACGGTGCCTGTCGTTTACAGAGAAGAGAAAAATCGGACTAACATTTTCGCCAACACCGGAATCCTCTTGACATACATTTTCGGGGGGCACAGCTCAACGCAAATACACGGCTAATACACTGCTGTGGCAGCCTGAGGCTACACAACTTTTACGTATCAGCTAGCAACAGATGTTATCTCAAGCTCACAAGGGGAGAAGGGAGGTGCCGTGAGTGGAGGCATTTCAAAGACTTTCAAATATTATTTTGCAATAGGCTATGTATGAACGGCATGGCTGCTCATGAGCCTTTGTCAGACATCAAGAAGATGCTGCCATGGGAAATTTGGGGGTTGGAAGCAATACCAGTTGGTCACAGTGGAAGAGCCTCAGACCTCTATGCTGCTTAGATTTGTACCTTTGCGAGCAGGACATGGACTCCAGCCCCGCTGTGTGCTGCTTGGGGGGGTTATGAAAGGAGGGTGGAACAAGCTGAGTTGTGAGACACAGTCAGAAACCGTGACTGCTCAGGCAAAGGTCATCCCCCGCTCACTCTGCCCTGCACACAGGGGTCTCCAACGTGCCCAGAGCTCACGGACGCAGCTGTTGCACGAGCAAGTGGCATACTGGATGGCTAAAGGGGCAAGATGCACAGTGCCAGCAGGGTCAAGGCAGGCCAGTGGGAAGCCGGTGCGAGTGCTGTTGCTCAGGGTGCGTTTCGGCTGTGGCCAGCACGCTTTTTCAGCATCCCCAAAATAGCACTTATCGTGAACAGCAGATTGGCTGGGAAGCACGTCGCTGCGCTTAATGCCTCTGCCTGCCCCTGCCAGACTCCCACCCCAGTCAAGTCTCCTGAAGCTAAAGAGGTGGAAAACCCAAGAAATATCGAAAAGGAGGAACATTTTATGGAAGATCTACCATCAGGTTATACATCAGCATTGCAAAAGCTACTTAGAGTCTCTTCAGATATCAAAAGCCAAAGTTTCTTATTTTACTAACAAATAAATTTTGGAACCACCTCCTCCCCCTTAATACTCTGTAACCTTTTCTCAGCGTATGCTGCACCATCTATTTCTGAAGATTTCCACTACAAATACATGGGACTATTCAGTTCCCCATATTCCCCAACCCCAATCTTAGCTTTCATTAAGATTTCCTAGGACTTTTCAGGTTTTCTCAACAGTTTTGAGACACTTGCTGGCAGGGAACACATTTCCAAACTACTTGTTTCCTCATGAAAGCTGGATTTTGCCTGTGTGCCAGAACCAGCAGACATTTTATAAATAACTTTGGACAGATGACAGGAAATGATGCAAGATCTCGGGCCACTCCACAGAGGGCAACTGTCTGAAGTGCTCAGAAAGAGGGACTCGCACCATTCACTACTACACAGGGATAAAAGAAAATAGTGCACAGAAGCATCATTTACTGCAGAGGGTAGCAGGCTTATGAAACACAAGACCTCTGTTTTATTACAGCTCAAGCAAAAAGGCTATTTGCTTGCAACTACACTACAGTGAAAACCAGGAAAATTAAATTTTCCTTTGAAGAAGAAAAATTGACCAGAATTGGCTAATTTATCGCTTTGTCTTTCACTCTTGAGGAGAAGCTTTCCTCTCCTAACATGCTATAAATGTCAACACACACATTGGAGGTTCTCCAGACTCTGACTGGTGCCAAACACTGGGATCGTCTTCTTACCCTGGCATTTCCCATCAGCTTCAGCAAAGGCTCTTCCAACTCAAACTACTTAAATACTCCAATAATAGCTGCTCTGAGGTTAATCTGTATCTATTCATCTGATCCCGAGAACTATCTGTTCCTCTTGACAATAGTAATACAGAATGCAGAATCAACTTGCTGCCTCATTTCTGTTCTATCAGCTTCCCTGAAGATAAAACCCAGTAATTTATCCCCAAATAAATGTGTTCTTTGGGACAGAGGCGAACTCTCAGCTCTCATAACTCCGTGGCAAAACTCTCAACAGATTGAACTTCAAGGTGGTGAGGCCAGCCTTCCCCCCAATACCAAGCTGCTCCTGTGCCTCTCAGCCCCCTCCTCACGACACCTTCACACCGCAGAGGACTGAGCAGCAGGTGATACACGGATGACTACAGGTGTGACTGCGAGACAGGTACACCTGCGAGGCAGGTGTGCTTTTTGGATCACGAAGTCCCGAGTGCCATGCATTTGGGTGAGAGTCTACAAGCACACCCCTCCTCTGCACCGAGGTATCGTCATAACCGCCCATAGCGCTTTCTCCCACAGACCCAGCGTCAGGGAGGCGAGCCTGAGGCTCCTGCTGAGGGTTTACTTTAACAGAGAATCGCATATTTGATCCCTCTCGCGACCGTACCTCAGGGACATCCTGCTTTCAAGAGTGGATGGTTTCTACCCAACATTTGTAAGTTATCTGTTCCCATGACATCGGATCAGCCTAGAAGCGCTCCTACCTATGAAAGGAATAAATAATACATGACACATTTTTGAGCTTTTCTACTGAGTAACTGATTTTACCCATGATCAAAATTTCTGTAAGTCTAAAAAAAAGACCTTGATCTTTTTTTTTTATTAAAGACATTAAATCTGACTTTTTTTTTTCTTCTTTTGAAACATAAGATTTATTACCTCTGTTAGAGGTGTGACAGTGCTGAAACTGGGCCATCCCAAACTTTCTCAGTTAAAGGCTGTGCAAGCAGAAATGGAATACATCTGTCCATGTATGAATTCCAGGACGTAAAAGCAAATCCACTTGTCAGTGGGTGTTCACACACTGTATGTGTGCAGGAGAGGGGTACAAGAGAAGGTGGACAAGGCTTTCAGCCTTTGCAGAGCTCCATGAGAGTTCCAGTGCATGACAGCCAATTGTCCTTAACGGATAAAACATCCCCAAAATTGTAAACCCAGATCTCAATCTTTTCTGCAGTTGGAAAGAAAAACTGCTTATCCTTTTTGGCTCCTTGACCTACAGGGAAATGTGTCTCCCATGGCTAGTCACTGCACCACTGGATGGCCTCTTCCACAGAGACACGCTGCCCTTGTACAGCACTCGTGTACAACTGCCTCTCAGAAACACCTCCGAAGGGTACCCCGGGGCTGAGAAATCACCGAGAAGCGGTCCAAAACCCAGTAAGCGATCACTGTATGGGTATGCCATGAGGTTCTGTCATGATCTGAATAGTGAGATTTACTTTGTGGGTGAGCAGAACTAAGATTAAAGAGGTAGAGGAACCTTCTGCTTTTTAGTGCATCAGCATTCTCTTATCTCCAGCATATCTCTAAATGGCTTTCAATCGCGCTCGGTCAAAAGCTGTTAACCCAAAACTTAGGAGATACCATGTACATCTAAAGCTCTGTTTTATGACAGGGGAAAAGTTACTCCGCCCTCATAATTTTTGTGTTTTATGAAACACTGGAGAGCCGTTAAAGCCTCAGCTAACATAAAATCATTTGCTGATAAACCTATTTTAGTAAGCAAAAAAGTTGCTAACCAATTTTCTTCTTATAGTTTAATCTAGACGCTCCCAAAACAAAAGCAATTGGGATGATTCAAAGAAGAGGAGCTTCAACCTTTGGACCAACTCTAATTGCACTACCTCGTTCTCATGATTGCTGCAATTCAACAGACTCCAACATGACCACAGAGTTCACGCGTGCTCTGCGACCTGCTCCAGCATTGCCCCGGATGACAGCAAGAGCTGCCAAGTGTTTCCTAGCTGCAGTCTGATGTCCCCAGTGGCTCACAGCACCACAGACCAGCTGAAAGGCCGCCTTCTGTTCCCTCGGATCCATTATCACTGAAGTTAGGTGCACAAATCCATTCACCCCGGGCAGTCGTGGGGGACTGCTTGTGACAAGGGCAGGCTGTGCGGTGAGACGTCGCACGTGGCCACCCCAATCAGTGAAGAATCAGGCTTCAGCCGCCAGACAACAGTGGGCAGACTCTTCCTGGTAGTCTGTGCCTTGAAACAGTGGCCCAGAGGGGTAAGACTCGCAGCTTTTCCTTGCTATTAACTTTTCCAGGACAGACAGCCTTTCTAGCTACAGACTGTCTTGGAAAAGGTATCTCCCAGAAGTCAAGGATGGACACGAGTCTCAGCCCTTGCTTTCAGAGTCAAACCATCCTGCCAGGGCTGGACTAGGAGCCTCATTACCACTGCCCGAACCATCCTGCTCCAAGGGCAGCTCCAGGGAGGACTTGACACTCCCAAGCCTGTCTGTCAGAGACGCTTCACAAGGGTTTCACAAGACAGCGCAATATTCAGCAAAACCGAGTTGCTGGTTTTCCCTTCAACCCAGCAAAGGTTTCGAGATGTCAGCTGTTTATTCTTTCCTGACAGACTACCCAAGCTGGTATTTCCACAGCTGCATGGACTATCTAAATACTTCCTAGAAGTACCGAGTAAAGTGAGATTATTATGGTCTGTGATAATATCCCCGATTAAATAATTAAGGCAATTAATTTTGCTTGTAGTAAAGGACTACATGTACAATTTGTGATCAAAGTACTACCCTGTACCCCACGTTTATCGTCCTAGATCCAATGATACTTGTTAGTAAACAATACAAATGTAATCATTGCTAGGCGATGGTAAATCAGTGGCAAGGCTTGAACGGGCTGTTGTCAAGTAAGAAAACTTCAAGCAAGAACATGCAGTGACTGCTGAAATCAAGTAAAAAGCAGGGCAGTAATGGAAACTTCTGAACCTTTTCACACAGAGGAACAAGAAGATTTATCTTCCTGATTGCTCTAATGTTTCAGATAGCAGGAGAGCATGGGCATATGGGCCTTAATGTCAGCTAGTAAACTTCTCTGACCTTTGAAGGGAACTCCGTGTGATATGACAATCACAGTAATCAGAACAAGCTCTATCTGCTCTGATACAGCTTTACAGCATGAGCAGATGCTCCTTTTTTTCCACCAAGCGCTCAGTCCTCTGCTTCATTCATTGCACAAGACAGATAGTGCTCACCTGATTACCAGCAATTGGATACTGAGAAAAAATAAAATCAGCGTACTGCCCTGTGTCTTATTCATCACATATTGCTCTGCTCCGAGGACAGAACCACCAGGGTTTATGGGCTCTGCAAACACCCATTAAATTAATTTCTACAATCTGCAAGAATGTCAGGATATTATCATTTCCACTTCCCTGAACTGAGTCACAAAGCTCAAGGTCACAGTAGCCCCTGATAGCAGATGCACAATTTAACATTGCTCGAACTGAAGTTTGCGAGGGATTGGTACTTTTATTCCACTGCTCAGTTTTTCAACCCACTTTACAAAGTGATTGGTACTCCTCACATCAAGTAGAGATCCCCAAAGCTCTGAATTCTCAGTTTTTGCACCTTATTCTAGGCTTTGTCCAGGCAGCTCTGATTTTCCCCAGCACCAGAAGCCCCCGAGTAGCTGTGCTCGTACACCCTGAGTAGCTGTTTGCACACCCTCCACACCAGCCTCTCCACTCCCTCTGCGCTGCTCACCTCATTTCTGTCTCCTCCCATTTCCCAGTTTCTATTTTCTTTTCTCCTTTCCAATTCAAATTTCATTTTTATGAGCTTTTTCCCCCAACCTGCTCCATAAAAAATTCCTACCGATTTGGTCCTTGTTTCTTCCCCACGTGAGTCAACCTCTTAACTGGAGCCAACAGGAGAGCCACTAAAAGCACTGCACAGGAGGAACAGTCCGCTTATGTTCAATGGAAGTGCCCAAATCCAGCACAGCCTGCAGCAGCCCGTGGATGCAGCCACAGGAAAATGTCTTGTCAGAAGTCGCTGGGCTGGAGCGCACCCAGGACTGACAGACAGCGTGGGAATGTATCGCCTACCACATCTATCCAGTCTGTACACCTGAGCTCTCCAGTTCATAGACATCGAGAGATTTTCCACAGAGATAAAACGCGCAACTTTGATTTTGGATTTCCAGTGCCCTCCTCCTCTTCTGGAACATGCAAGAGCCTTTGAAAAACTAGTTTTTGTCTGCCTGTTTTTAAGTCGGGCAAAATCAATGCTCTCCTCCACCTCGTTTCTTGTAAAATGACAAAATATTTGAGCTAAACGTTCCAGCAAAGTTCAGATTTGGAAATAACAGCTGGCACAAAAATGCTTCCATCCAAAGAACTAGCCGTCAGCAAATTCATGGTCTATCGAAGCCAAAGCAAGCACCGAGAGCAAGGCAATCCCAACATGAGGGCACTGGGCACTTGCTGCTGGGATGCAGTGGGCCCTATTCAAGCTTCCCCCTCGCAAGTGTATTTCGGAACAAGCTCTCAGCAGGGGAAAGCAAAGGGACATTTCCTGAAGAAAATACCCCACTCTCTTCCTATTATTTCACTCTGACGTGCAGTCACGCAGCCACTCCTGCCACCCAAACCCTGCTGCTTGCCCTGCGGTCTGGCCGCAGGCCCCGTGCCCCCTCACTGCCGCTTCCCGCGGGCGGGAGAGCTGGGGTCACAGGGAGGGACCCCAGGAATCAGAGGAATGCCATAGCAAAGGAGATAAGCGTTTAAATAACCTCCATGATCAGCTTCTCTGTGATCTCAGTTTTTGACTGGTTGGAGGGACAGACAGAAACCACGTGTGACTCCTCCGTGCAGGGGATGGGGACAGCAGTGACATTAGCTGGACTTTCTGGTGGCTACAGAGGCTGCAGTTTCTTTTCATTTCCACCATATCCTATGTGAAAAGCATTTCAAGACCTGCCCCATTCCCCAGATCCTATTATGAAATGCCGGATCTCACAAAGCTGTTTTCCTACATGTTTTCCTACATTCGGGTTTTGTGGCTCTGTTGACAGTTTTAGGAAGATGGCATTAACTCCCAACAGAGCATAAGCAACCAGGAATGAACGACTCAGGGCCCTGGTGCTTTGCATGGGTTAGATGTACTTCTTGGAGCCCCCATCTCCAGCCTCAGCAGAGTCTGTCCTACCCCTCTGTGGAGGCAGGTCGGTTCCCAGGACCTCTACCAAGCCATGGTCACGAGCAGAAGACCTCAAAAAGGGACAGCTCAGCCCCACCATCCCTGCTCGCGTGGGCTAATGCTGCAGTGCATCAGCAAGCCCACCCGCTCCCACCTCTCACCTGCAGCAGGTACGCAAACCGCCTGGGGTCCTTCAGCCGGCAGCTGCAGTGGGCAGAACCTGGGAGATACACCCCCAAACCTGCCCGTGTGTTCTTTAAAACAAACTTTTATTTACGCTGCTGGTGGTGGCAAAAAATAGCCCGAGTCCCCAGCCTACCTTCAGTGCTATTTTTCCATGTGCAGGGCTGAAGCTCTGAGGCTCCTCTCCCTCTGCAGAGCAAAGACAGCATTTGCAGGAATAAAGCTGTGCTTATATAAGCTTCCAAGAATGCCAAGTTGAGCGTCTGAGAGGAAAAATTCTGGTAAAAACCTATTTTTTTGTCTTTTTGAGAGATCTAATCTATCTTCGGTGCATTCCTGACCTTCAGAAAGTATTTTCATCTCACACGTTAAGTATAACAATCCTCTTAACATGGGAACATTTTGTTAGAGCTTTATATTGGGTTACGTAAATTATTTGTAATTCTGACAGCAGGTTTCTCTTGCATCCACGAGGAGAGTTGTTATGAGATTGCTACAAAGTTCATTCGCAATCACTGCAGATAATCATCTAAGGGGCCTGTTTGGGATGAGATTTTATCTGGGGGATATGCCACAAGGTCATCAAGGCTTTTCATAAAAGCAGCATTTTTGCCAAATAACTTGCAATACGGTAACCTGCACGAGAATTAAAAAATCCCTGATGTGAATGGTAAATTGAGGGGGAAAAAATAGTATTTCCAACTCCCACAAACTTCAGGAGGAACAGAACACGCAGGGGAAAACCCCAACAGATATATATGTACATAGGCGGTACTGAGTGTGTCTCAATCCGTGAGTTTACTCTTGTTGACTACAGGGCAAGCTGCAGACAGTCAGGATCGGGCTCTTTGTTTCCACTAAGTACTTGTTCGGAAAAAAACAGAGTGGAAAAACTATCTGAGGAGTAACAGCCCTGCTTTTGGCATTGCATCAGAGCAGTCAATGACTTAGAAACACATTTTGCAGCACCCTTTTCCCTCTTTCTTCTCCCCAACCCCTAACCAGGCTTGGGGTTAGACACTGATTTTGAATGGGAAATGTTCTCAGGCAGTAGACGCCTCCTGCCTCCCTTTCTCTCATCGATGCTAAAGCTGATATTGGGAAATAAAGTTTCTACTGATTTCTTCAGGAATGGGAATAGAAGGGCATAATTTATACATTGGGATTAACTTCTTAGGTTCCCCATTGTACTTATGAACTATTAAAAAAACCCCAACAAAGCAAATAAAGCAATTTTTATTCAAATGGAAAGCATTTTGTTTGACTTTAAGAAAACTGATTTACTAAAACAAAATTTTAAAGTGGAAAATTTCAAATCAAATACGGACATTGCATTTTTAAATCTTTGTAAGAGCTTTTCAGATTTTTTTTTTCTCCCTAAGTAGCAAGAGCAGCAAGTTAAAAGTTTCATCCAATGCTAAATATGAGCGATTGAGTAAATCCAGTAAACCTGATTTCTACACGCTCCTGCTGGCATTAAGTTCTCCACAACAGTGGTCCAGCAACCAACAAACCCAGCTGCCCCTCCTGCAGCATGAAAGCACTCCAAGGAGTGACATTTCCAAGGAGAGACATTTCCAAGGAGAAAACCCCTGTGGCTTTGTAAACCCCACACGCAGAAGCACAAGAACCACGCAAAAGGTGCTCAGCAGAGGAGGACCTTTACCGACAAAGCAGCTACTAACATTTCCAACTCTGCCTGGGAATGCTTTACCTTGGTATTTCCAATCATACGGAGCTAACTCGTGGTGTGTTATCTTTGCTCCATATTCCCTCCCCTTCTTTGTTTGATGCCAAATATTTATTTTCCGCAGTCTATATGGAGTTGTCTCATGATTTTATTAGCAGTCTCCCTTGTAATACTTTAGCTACAGAGAAGTCAATGATGCATTGGTACTTCTAGGTACAATGTTAGGTATTGCTCAGAATTATCTAGAGACACTAGCTGACTAATATACAACAATCTTATTTATATAAAGACAATATATTATTATTTTGGTAATTCTCAAAGAGAGAGAGGTGTTTTTAAGTGTTAGAAAGAGTCATCTTAATCCTTTATACTTCCCTCTCCCTAAACAAACCGATCTCACAGGAGAATACACACAGACATTTAACTTACCATTACTGAAGCTATCTTTTGACTTCCTCAGTATCATTAATATTTAAGCAGAAAGAACAGAACCAACAATTATCCTAATGATACCACAACAGAAGTAACAAGGTAATTTTTAAAAAGTCAGCCAGAAGAAGTGAGAAGGTCGACCAGAAAACGCGAGTCAGGAATAGCTGTGCTCCGATGAGGAGGGGAAGGTTATGTTGCCGTGATATGAGTAGTGCACAGCTGCTACTCTAGTAATAATTCATCATATTAATATTTAAATGAGAGGAGGAGGGCACGAGATTGTGTGTGACTCAACGGTCCCTCCCTGTCCTTAAGCAGAAAAATAGGCCACCAATACAGAAAGAGCATTAGGAGCTATAGAGTGGGAAGGATTGTTTTCATTACCGCATGAAGAAAAGTGGGCAAACTGGTCCCCAAAGAAGCCTAGAAACTCTCCTGGCTTTACTATTGCAAGCTAACTTCTGTTTCTACCCCCAGACACAGCCATTACCTAATGACCAGATATCCAGCAGCCAGTGCTCTAGGTCTGTACGTGGTGTTTCTTGGATTTCCGTGTATTCCCAGCAAGTTCCTACGCTTCCTGCAAGGAGCCGCCTGCAGCAGCCTCACCTGGCAGTTCCTCACAGGAACTGCTGCTCTACTTTGCCACTTACCCACCCTGATAACCCCCCATTTCTGTAATCAGGGCTCACTTACCTCCAGGCTCGGTCCATTGCCCTGGCCCATGGAGGCCTCTGGCACAGGCAGGCTCGGGGGACCTGTGGCACCTGAGCGGGAGCCAGAGGTTTGCGAGGAGCAGAGCCTCAGCCCCAGCGAGCCTGGGGGAGATTCGGGAGGTAGAGCAGCAACACCCAGCAACGGCAGGCTCAGCACAAGGTGGAGGGCTGGAGGAAACAGCTGATGCAGGCATAACCCAGGCAGATGTGGGTGGCATCCCTGGCAGGAGAGGCAGCCTGACCACGCTCGGTTGCATATAGGGTTGCACAACTTTATCCAACAATTCAATATAAACACACCTCTCAACCTTGGTTTTTGGGGGGGTTGGGTTTTCTTTTTAATTCTGTACAACTCCTCCTTGTTGGCAGCCAGTGTTACTATGACACTCCTGGCTGAGCATCGCCTTGTTGGCTGTATAACTCTATAAAGGTAATAAGCAACCGTTTAACCAGAAATACAGACAGACTCCAGAAATGCCCATGAGGCTAAATAACAAATAGCTTGTAGCAGAACAAATGCACAGAGAAGCATTCAGCTTTGTGCTCAGCATCAAAATACAAAGTATGCAAAGTACAACCATTAGGGAGACCAAACTCATGCACCAGCATCAGTTCTCAGCACACCAAGGTAAATTCCTCATCAGAAATTTTCTATTTTTTCCAATTCAAGCAAAGACATTCCCCTCCCACACCTGCATTTCGTTAGCCTAATCCTTCAAGATCGTTTGCAAACAGCCTGAGTTAATGTTGGTATTATTTTTAGCTGACTGATACAGACATTTTATTTGCTGCATCCCGTACAACAGGATTTGTGTTATCAATACATTGCAGAAAACACCACTCATCAGATCTTCTCCATATCCATTGTCAGCATCCCAGTAGAGTGACCTCTTCAAACTGGTCTTTGTAACTTGCTACGAAGGTTTATACATAAAGCAAAATCAGACCCCTGGGTCTGCTGGAGGAAAGGGGAGTATTGATCTAGACTGCTCACAAGAGTGGATGACAAGGGTCTGCAGGAAGATACCCTCTTTGCTGTATTGGTAATTACACTAACGCAGTCTCTATCCTCCTCCTTGGATTTTGGGAGTGCTGGAAGAACAGATCTGCCACACTGACTTTAATCCGCACAAAGCACTCCCTCCTTCTCCCCAGCTCCACCACGGCTGCCATCTCATGGGCATGAGAGATGCACGAGGCTGGAATTAGCCAGCCACCCCGATAGCACTCCCAGCTGGGACTCACATGTTCCCAGTCACATGCGGCAGCAGAAGCCATCCTCCAAGTCCGTGAGCTCCTGTGTCAGGTTCTGGTGACAGCTCCAGCCCCAACACATATCATCCGATTACTGTGAGGTTGATGACCGTTTGCACTCCCAAAGCTGCACCCTCACTGCTATCTCATCACCAGTATCTCAGCTCAGCCTTCAACCAGCTTGGATGCTGAGTTGTGTCACTGGCCGCAGAAGAGCACAGGAAAGATGCTGGGAGAAACAGAAGAGTCCCTAAAATACCAAATCTTTGTACGTGAAGGGGTTGGGTCTGGTCCATTTCAACGCAAAATGAATTTCAGTGCAAAATGCTGCTCTCTACACTAGTGGCACCAAACATGATTTAAGAGAAGCCAGACTGACTCCCTTCCTCCTTGTGCATCCTCCTCCACACTATATACACACATACTATTTCAGAACCAAAATCCTCCTTGTGCAAGCAGGTGTCCAAATTTCAAAGCAATCATGTACAATTGCTAAAATAATCTGCGGAGCAGCCTCCAGTTTTCCCATTGATCCTCAGTAGCCTGAAAAGGTTAGCAAGGCAAAGAGGTCTCACTACTCTTCCTTTTAGTCTGCTTTCTAAAAAGCAACTGCGTGAAGCATAGCAGTACAGATCAGCAAAGACAGAAGGCTAATGTGGCATTGTAAACCAGAAGAAAAACTGCAGACAAAGGTTAAAAAGTCTTTGTAACCACTGAATTGTTAATTGAAGGTGAACGTGTGATGGAAGACAAATGTGTTCAGGTACAGATTGGGTCAGCTGGCAGATTTAATAGCTTCCATAAAATACCATATTGCAAGAGCTTTTATACTCTCTTTATGGGCAACCCTCAATTTCCAGCTGGGCTTGGTGGCAACCAGATCAATGTACAAAGTCTGAGGAGGCCCAGAACCCCAGGCTCAGACTTCCAGTGACGGAGGGGGTTGCTAGCTTAATCCAAATCCATGGGCATGGTTCAAAAGAGGCTCCAGCCGCTGTTGACAAGTCCCTTTGAGGTCAAGGCTTTTTCGGGCTTTATCCAACATCTGCCCCAATGCCGCACCATTCCAGCCTATGCTCTGAGTTAAAAAGAAAAATGAAAGGCAAATTCAACCAATTCTTTTTGTTTCTACAATACAGTATTAACAAGGAAATCCTGCCCGAGAAGGCTACTGCTCATTTCTCTAGGGCTCTTGGGTGCACTTCTGTGCTGAAATTCCTCTCCTGTGGATTTGGGGGATGGCCTCCATTCACCTTGGGGAAGGCATGTGCCAACTAAAGAAGTATTGAGTACAATTCCCACCACAGTCCCAGAGCAATTCCCGGACATAGAAGAGCTCACCGCAAGGCTGGCCGCTGCTCTTGCCCCAGGAGCAGAGGGGTCAGTGTGAAGAGCCATGCTGGCACCAAAACCCCAAACCCTCACCACATGACAATTCTAATTAAATTAGCAGCACTAGGGCTTAGCGGTATGACCACCAGATGCAGACTGTTGGGCACAATCCCTAGCATGGTCAAACACAGCCTGCACCCATGCCCAACTTTTCCTTAGCCAGATGAGCTTCATAGCTTGGTCTTTCTAGATGAAACCAGGCAGTCGTGCTTCCGGAAGGCCACAGAAGCGGACACACTCCCCTCTTGCTCTGCAAAGGCCACATGGCCCACTTGAGGAACTAACAAATGCTCTCAGAAGTGCTGTGTCTAACTTAGATTTCGAATAACAGCAGCAAGGTTACATAGTTGTTTATCAGTCAAAAAAGAGGGGTAGGCTTTTTATAGTCTAAACTTTATGAAGTGATAAAGATCTATGAATCATCTAACGTGCAGTTTATCTACAGACAAATAGGATTAAAAATAGAGCAGGTAGTTTCGTCTCTTTTTTTTTTTTTTTTAATTGGAATGGAGACAAAAAGCAAGCTGGCAGATGAGGAAAAAGGATTCTGCTGAGGATGCTGAGCACAGGGCTACGGCTGAGGACTGCACGAGAGCTTCCTCGATTATTGACAAGGGGCCAGATCTTAGGTACCCTCAAGTGGCGCTTTTCTGTAATAAAGATCTCAGTATTTGGCCTATTCATATTTTTCATTTCTCTGCACTTGGTCCAGGAAATCACGAGGCTTGGCATTTTACCACTGGAATTGATGTCTTCTGCCTTTTAAGTGCTTGGCTCTGCCTCAGAGTTTTTTAATCTTTCCTTTCCTAAACGTAACTGATTGATGGGAGTGTGCATCCCTGGGTCAGGTTTCAACTCATGATCCAAATCGCTCCCCCTAAGCTGGAAGAAATCCCAACAGTTTCCCAAAGAATTTTCCTTGGGAAAATCTGAAAACCCTCCTTGTCGATAAATAATTTCTACCAAGTGAAACACTGACAGAGCTACTCCGCTCAGCTAACTACACGGTGAAACATTAACCTCCTTCCCTGCCCGTGGTGGCAGAGACCATGTTTTGCTGCTTCGTGACCCACGAGTGACCTCGCTGTGGACTCCTGTATTTTCAGCACACCTCCCTGAGGTTTGGGATTGAGTTACACAGCACCTACATTTAAAGAAGGAGATGGGAAAAAGCAACTTTCATTTCTTCCTTGTCTCTACTGGGCGTTATACACAGGGAGAGGGGGTAGATAATGCCAGGATCCTCATCCAAGGATGCTCGGTTTTCCCGACAGCCCCCCTCCTCCCAGTCTGGCAGCAGTGCTGCCTGATGTAAGGGACTCTACGTGCCATCACCTAGGGATCTTGCTGCTCCAACACACTTGGAAGAGCTGCGGCTCCGAGGGCTGGGGAGGAAGAGGACGAATACGCTGCCAAGGAGAGCGAGGGCGGATGCCCGCTGCAGAAGGCTCTGGGCAACCGTGACACTGGAGACACCAGGGATGTTGTTCCATGGAGCTCTGGGACCTTGTGTTAAATTCCTGAGGGTTTCAGAAGGTGAGATGCTCTGGAAGACCCCTGCTCACTCCAACAACCCCACCAGAGAGGGTTTGCCCTGAAGAAGGTCATGCATGATGCCAGAGCAGCACATAGGCAGGAGCCACCTCACTAGCCACCTCATTAGCATACCTATGCCTCTGGCTCTTTCCTACCCACTCCTTCCAACCTCACCCCTCCCCTGAGTAGTTTCTTTCCACCCACACAATTCTCTCTCCTCCACCTGTCATAATAAGCAGCCTGGTTGTGCTGACAAGCCCACACCACACTATTTGCTCTTGCTAGCAAGCCCAGGAAAGGGAGCCTCATCCAGACCCCCACTCTTGGGGTACAAACCAAGCAGAGCACCAGATCTCCCTTCCTGCCAGGAGCTTTACGTCCGGTGGCACTGCCCTGCACAGGTACCCATCACAGAGCTGTCTTGTAATTAGGATGCTTCACGCGAGGAGGAGAGGCTGTTAGAAGAGACAAGTACAGAGAAGTGTTTTGTGGAAAGGGCTGGGTGAGGAAAAACAAGCCAGTTTAATGTTCTCACAAAGAGCGCTGATCCAGAAAAAAAATAAAGAAAGAAAATATTTTTCTTTTCCTTAAAAAACCAGACCAAACCCCACTCTTCCCTCAGTGTAAGCAGACGACACAGCCTCCTGC